>NC_068424.1:13304299-13324299 GCF_023373465.1 Oncorhynchus keta
GAGAGATAAGGTATATTCTTTGGGTTCTAGTCCTGTCCTGCTGAGAGATAAGGTATATTATCTGGGTTCTAGTCCTGCCCTGCTGAGAGATAAGGTATATTATCTGGGTTCTAGTCCTGTCCTGCTGAGAGATAAGGTATATTATCTGGGTTCTAGTCCTGTCCTGCTGAGAGATAAGGTATATTATCTGGTTTCTAGTCCTGTCCTGCTGAGAGATAAGGTATATTATCTGGTTTCTAGTCCTGTCCTGCTGAGAGATAAGGTATATTATCTGGGTTCTAGTCCTGCCCTGCTGAGAGATAAGGTATATTATCTGGTTTCTAGTCCTGTCCTGCTGAGAGATAAGGTATATTATCTGGGTTCTAGTCCTGTCCTGCTGAGAGATAAGGTATATTATCTGGGTTCTAGTCCTGTCCTGCTGAGAGATAAGGTATATTATCTGGTTTCTAGTCCTGTCCTGCTGAGAGATAAGGTATATTATCTGGTTTCTAGTCCTGTCCACCAGTGAGACATTGACAGCTGTCTTAATTGCTCCTTCTTCAATGAACCTATTGACTTCCATTTTCCTGTGTAGGTAACCATCGACTCACATGGACAAATGACATTTCAATAGAGAAAAGGATTCAATCTGAAAGAGCAGCTCTTCACCAGTGTGTCATGTTAATCATTCAGAGTCATCATCAGTCAAAGATGTCCGCCTCCTAGATGTGTGTCAATGTTGACATTTTGTGAAATGATAACGTGTTGCCAATTGAGCATGAAAGACTCCCAAAGAGGGTGTAGGCTAATGTGTAGGGAAGACTTGTTCCCTCCTTCCATCCTTCCCTCCTTCCATCCTTCCCTCGATCCGGCTTTTACTCGGGTTTTCCTCTCATTCTGACTACTCTCTTTTCTGTTAATGTCAGATTCTTCCCTTAATTTCCTCTCGTCCACGTCAATCTTTTCTTCCAAATACCAGATGAGTCAGAGTGTATTGACTTCAGCACAGAGCTGCTCCACAGACAGACTGAGGACAGACAGACCACGCTGAGAGAGACTGGGGACAGACAGACCACGCTGAGAGAGACTGAGGACAGACAGACCACGCTGAGAGAGACTGGGGACAGACAGACCACGCTGAGAGAGACTGGGGACAGACAGGCCACGCTGAGAGAGACTGGGGACAGACAGACCACGCTGAGAGAGACTGAGGACAGACAGACCACGCTGAGAGAGACTGGGGACAGACAGGCCACGCTGAGAGAGACTGAGGACAGACAGACCACGCTGAGAGAGACTGAGGACAGATAGACCACGCTGAGACAGACTGAGGACAGACCGACTGAGGACAGACAGGCCACGCTGAGAGAGACTGAGGACAGAGAGGCCACGCTGAGAGAGACTGAGGACAGACAGACCACGCTGAGAGAGACTGAGGACAGATAGACCACGCTAAGACAGACTGAGGACAGACCGACTGAGGACAGACAGGCCACGCTGAGAAAGACAGGACAGACAGGCCATGCTGAGACAGACTGAGGACAGACCGTCTGAGGACGGACAGGCCATGCTGAGAAAGACAGGACAGACAGACTGGGAGACAGGACAAACAATGCTGAAATAGACAGGACAGACAGACTGAGAGACTGAGGACAGACAGAGCTGAGAGAGACTGAGGACAGACAAACCATGCTGAGAGAGACTGAGGACAGACAGACTGGGGACAGACAAACCATGCTGAGAAAGACTGAGGACAGACAGACTGGGGACAGACAAACCATGCTGAGAGAGACTGGGGACAGACAGACACGGGGACAGACAAACCATGCTGAGACAGACTGAGGACAGACAGACTGGGGACAGACAAACCATGCTGAGAGAGACTGGGGACAGACAGACTGGGGACAGACAAACTGGGGACAGACTGAGGACGCTGAGAGAGACTGGGGACAGACAGACCACGCTGAGAGAGACTGAGGACAGACAGACCACACTGAGAGAGACTGAGGACAGACAGACCACGCTGAGAGAGACTGGGGACAGACAGACCACGCTGAGAGAGACTGGGGACAGACAGACCACGCTGAGAGAGACTGAGAGAGACAGACCACGCTGAGAGAGACTGAGACAGACAGACCACGCTGAGAGAGACTGAGGACAGACAAACCATGCTGAGAGAGACTGAGGACAGACAGACCACGCTGAGAGAGACTGAGGACAGACAAACCACGCTGAGAGAGACTGGGGACAGACAGACCACGCTGAGAGAGACTGAGGACAGACAGACCACGCTGAGAGAGACTGAGGACAGACAGACCACGCTGAGAGAGACTGAGGACAGACAAACCATGCTGAGACAGACTGAGGACAGACAGACTGGGGACAGACAAACCATGCTGAGAGAGACTGAGGACAGACAGCCATGGGGAGACAAACCATGCTGGAGAGACTGAGGACAGACAGACCACGCTGAGAAAGACAGGACAGACAGACTGAGAGAGACAGGACAGACAGGCCCCGCTGAGATAGACAGGACAGACAGGCCACTCTGAGAGAGACTGAGGACAGACAGACAAAGCTGAGAGAGACTGAGGACAGACAGACCACGCTGAGAGAGACTGAGGACAGACAGACTGGGGACAGACAAACCATGCTGAGAAAGACTGAGGACAGACAGACTGGGGACAGACAAACCATGCTGAGAGAGACTGAGGACAGACAGACAGACAGACAAACCATGCTGAGAGAGACTGAGGACAGACAGACAAACCATGCTGAGAGAGACTGAGGACAGACAGACTGGGGACAGACAGACCACGCTGAGAGAGACTGAGGACAGACAAACCATGCTGAGAGAGACTGAGGACAGACAGACCACGCTGAGAGAGACTGAGGACAGACAGACCATGCTGAGAGACTGAGGACAGACAAACCATGCTGAGAGAGACTGAGGACAGACAGACCACGCTGAGAGAGACTGAGGACAGACAAACCATGCTGAGAGACTGAGGCCGAACAGACCACGCTGAGAGAGACTGAGGACAGACAGACTGGGGACAGACAAACCATGCTGAGAGAGACTGAGGACAGACAGACTGGGGACAGACAAACCATGCTGAGAGAGACTGAGGACAGACAGACTGGGGACAGACAAACCATGCTGAGAGAGACTGAGGACAGACAGACTGGGGACAGACAGACTGGGGACAGACAAACCACGCTGAGAGAGACTGAGGACAGACAGACTGGGGACAGACAAACCATGCTGAGAAAGACTGAGGACAGACAGACTGGGGACAGACAAACCATGCTGAGAGAGACTGAGGACAGACAGACTGGGGACAGACAAACCATGCTGAGAGAGACTGAGGACAGACAGACTGGGGACAGACAAACCATGCTGAGAGAGACTGAGGACAGACAGACCACGCTGAGAGAGACTGAGGACAGACAGACTGGGGACAGACAGACCACGCTGAGAGAGACTGAGGACAGACAGACCACGCTGAGAGAGACTGAGGACAGACAGACCACGCTGAGAGAGACTGAGGACAGACAGACCACGCTGAGAGAGACTGAGGACAGACAAACCATGCTGAGAGAGACTGAGGACAGACAGACCACGCTGAGAGAGACTGAGGACAGACAGGCCACGCTGAGAGAGACTGAGGACAGACAGACCACGCTGAGAGAGACTGAGGACAGATAGACAACGCTGAGAGAGACTGAGGACAGACAGACCACGCTGAGAGAGACTGAGGACAGACAGACTGAGGGACAGACAAACCACGCTGAGAGAGACTGAGGACAGACAGACTGGGGACAGACAAACCATGCTGAGAGAGACTGAGGACAGACAGACTGGGGACAGACAAACCATGCTGAGAGAGACTGAGGACAGACAGACCACGCTGAGAGAGACTGAGGACAGACAGACCACGCTGAGAGAGAGTGAGGACAGACAGACCACGCTGAGAGAGACTGAGGACAGATAGACAACGCTGAGAGAGACTGAGGACAGACAGGCCACGCTGAGAGAGACTGAGGACAGACAGACCACGCTGAGAGAGACTAAGGACAGACAGACCACGCTGAGAGAGACTGAGGACAGATAGACAACGCTGAGAGAGACTGAGGACAGACAGGCCACGCTGAGAGAGACTGAGGACAGACCACGCTGAGAGAGACTGAGGACAGATAGACAACGCTGAGAGAGACTGAGGACAGACAGACCACGCTGAGAGAGACTGAGGACAGATAGACAACGCTGAGAGAGACTGAGGACAGACAGGCCACGCTGAGAGAGACTGAGGACAGACAGACCACGCTGAGAGAGACTGAGGACAGATAGACAACGCTGAGAGAGACTGAGGACAGACAGACCACGCTGAGAGAGACTGAGGACAGATAGACAACGCTGAGAGAGAGTGAGGACAGAGAGGCCACGCTGAGAGAGACTGAGGACAGACAGACCACGCTGAGAGAGACTGAGGACAGACAGACCACGCTGAGAGAGACTGAGGACAGATAGACAACGCTGAGAGAGACTGAGGACAGACAGACCACGCTGAGAGAGACTGAGGACAGACAGACCACGCTGAGAGAGACTGAGGACAGACAGACCACGCTGAGAGAGACTGAGGACAGATAGACCACGCTGAGAGAGACTGAGGACAGATAGACAACGCTGAGAGAGACTGAGGACAGACAGACCACGCTGAGAGAGACTGAGGACAGATAGACAACGCTGAGAGAGACTGAGGACAGACAGACCACGCTGAGAGAGACTGAGGACAGATAGACCACGCTGAGAGAGACTGAGGACAGATAGACAACGCTGAGAGAGAGTGAGGACAGAGAGGCCACGCTGAGAGAGACTGAGGACAGACAGACCACGCTGAGAGAGACTGAGGACAGACAGGCTTGAAGATTTAGAAAAAAAATTGCCCTTGAATGCAGTGCCAGAACATTTCTGAAACAATCAGTGAGGAAGTGTGGTACTGCTTTGTAAGGTTTGATTGTTAGAGGATGATACTGGTGAATGGGGCTGTATTTCCATCAAAGACAGGAGATGAGGAGGGGAACAAGGAGATTGATGTTTTTTGAATCAATGAGGATTGTCTTTAAATTAAAAAAACACACCACACACACATTCAGAATTCTAACCCAAGCCATATCTATTTTGTTCCCCTCCCCTCACAGGTAAATACGCCATGCGTGACCTTGTCCACCGGTTACCGGGCAGCAGCAATAGCAGTACTGGGGGCAGCGGTGGGACTAACTGTGGTTCCGCGGGTCCACTAGCACCCAGTAAGACCATGTCAGACGATACGGTTACGGCTATCTGCTGCGCTCTGCATGAGGTCATCACAAAGAACATGGAGAACGCCAAAGCACTGAGAGACGCTGGTGGGACCGAGAAGCTCATCGGCATCGCTCGTAGCAAAGGAGACAAGTAGGGAAACTACACACACACGCATTGCAGGACGATCCGAGGATGACTGTGGTTTGGGGGAAAAACTCCTCAAGCTTTTTCCCCAGTGACTAGAAACAGGAAGTTAGTTACATGGTGAAAACAGTATTTCATGACTATGAATCTATGAGTTCAGTGAAGCGTACTGACAGAGCCTAGCACTGACTCTACCAGAATAGAACCCCTGTCGCTATGGGAGACCGAGCAGGGTTTTCTAAACAGCCTTGGCAACCAGAAGGTCACGGTTTCTATGACATCAAACCATGGTCAGGAAGATCATTGCGTAGGGTTTGTGTGTTGATGTTTAACTATGGAGTTCACTGCAGTCCGTTCTGGGCAGAATGTTAGTTTCATGTAATGGTGAGTGATATTGCTCTGTGTAGACGTTGATACAGACTCAGGCATGTTTTCACTCCACCCAATAGTCCCTCGTTAATCTTCTGTGGTTAGGAACTGTGTCCATCCCCCAGCAGGACATGATTGGCATAGAATAAAAATATAATTCTAGTTATATGTTCAGTTTAGCTGTAACGTTGTCGGGAGAAGGAGAAGACCAAGGTGGTTCTCAATCAGAGACAACGAAATATAAAACATAGAACAAAAACATAGAATGCCCACCCCAACTCACGCCCTGACCAAACCAAAATAGAGACATAAAAAAAGGAAGGTCAGAACGTGACATTAGCCATGCTTTGACCTATACAAGCAATGATTTAGGCATCACACTTCTATTCATGACTCGTTTATTCAGTTTAACAATATGCATCCGGTATTTTACAAAAAATACACATTCAAATGAAAGCATACAGACGAACACAAACATCCACAACATCACTCCTGCCCGGACCCACCTGCTCACACCCCCATCTCCGGACCCACCTGCTCACACCCCCATCTCCAGACCCACCTGCTCACACCCCCATCTCCAGACCCACCTGCTCACACCCCCATCTCCAGACCCACCTGCTCACACCCCCATCTCCAGACCCACCTGCTCACACCCCCATCTCCAGACCCACCTGCTCACACCCCCATCTCCAGACCCACCTGCTCATCTCCAGACCCACCCCCATCTCCAGACCCACCTGCTCTCCAGACCCACCCCCATCTCCAGACCCACCTGCTCAGACCCACCTGCTCACACCCCCATCTCCAGACCCACCTGCTCACACCCCCATCTCCAGACCCACCTGCTCACACCCCCATCTCCAGACCCACCTGCTCACACCCCCATCTCCAGACCCACCTGCTCACACCCCCATCTCCAGACCCACCTGCTCACACCCCCATCTCCAGACCCACCTGCTCACACCCCCATCTCCAGCGACCCGTATCACACCCCCATCTCCAGACCCACCTGCTCACAGACCCACCTGCTCACACCCCCATCTCTCCAGACCCACCCCCATCTGCTCACCCACCCCCATCTCCAGACCCACCTGCTCACACCCCCATCTCCAGACCCACCTGCTCACACCCCCATCTCCAGACCCACCTGCTCACACCCCCATCTCCAGCGACCGTATCACACTCTGCCACATAGCCTCAAACTACACCATTTTGTTTCTCTCTGTCTCCCACGCACTTTCCACCTTTAGATAATAAAGCATTTGACCTTTCCATTGTGTTAACGATGGAGGAGGATTGGTTGATATTCCGTTTTTTAAGAATACGTTTTTTTCAAGATGATTGAGTAGAAAGGTGCCCAACCCATTATATATCTCACTACACCCTCATATTCCATGTCTTGAAATATGCAGACAGACGGATTAAAAGTATGTTTACATTGTAATACTTCTGACAGCCAACTTTCTAGCTCCGTCCATAACTTTTGGACCTTTATATCAATCCTAAAAGGTATGGATTATTGAATCATTGTTAGTTTTACACTTAAAAATTCTTCAGGATCGGTGTTCCGCTAGCGGGACGACTTCTGGTGAAACTGGAGGGAGCGCAATTCAAATAAATAATTAGAAATATTATGGATTTTAACATTTAGGTACATATAAGTATCTTATATCGGCTAAAAGCTTAAATTCCTGTTAATCTAACTGCACTGTCTGATTTACAGCAGCTATTACAGTGAAAACATGCCATGTGATTGTTTGAGGACGGCGCCCCACATCAATATATTTTTCCACCGGCACAGGTTTCATACATTCACATATAACGATTAAATTAATTAAACTCACTAACTGTTTGAAAATCTTTTTTGGATATGTCATCCAAAGGGTCCCAGCTATGACATGTAGCGTTGTTTTGTTAGATAAAATCCTTCTTTATATCCCAAAAAGTCAGTTTAGTTGGCGCCATCAATTTGAGTAATCCACTCGTTCAACATGCAGAGAAAGGAATCCAAAAATGTACCCCTAAACTTTGTTTCAACAAGTCAAAATACGTTTCTATTTACTCCTCCTTTCTTACGGTAGTATGTTCAATAGGTAACTGATTTTAACAGGTGTGTAATTTGTGTCAATGCAAATAGTCCGGGTAGCCATTTGGTTAGCTGTTCAGGAGTCGTATGGCTTGGGAGTAGAAGCTGTTAAGAAGCCTTTTGGATCTAGACTTGGCGCTCCGGGTAGCGCTTGTCGTGCGGTAGCAGAGAGAACACTCTATGACTAGGGTGACTGGAGTCTTTGGCAATTTTTAGGACCTTCCTCTGACACCGCCTGGTATAGAGGTCCTGAGTGGCAGGAATCTTGGCCCAGTAATGTACTTTTGTAATGAATGTGTTCGGTGGTGGAATTGGTATTACCGAGAATAAATGTACAACTTTGGGAGCCGTGGCATTCTGAAGAGGTTTATTCTACCAGGAAGATTTGTGGGAAGATTGTTCCATTTGAGTGGATTTGCTTTCATATTTAATGTTATCGTTATACAGTGCCTTCTGAAAGTATTCAAACCCCTTGACTTTTTCCACATTTTGTTACGTTACAGCCTTATTCTAAAATTGAATAATTATATATTTTTCCTAATCAATCTACACACAATACCCCATAATGATGTAGAAAAAAACAGGTTTTTAGAAATTGTGGAACATGTATTAAAAAAAAAACTGAAATATCACATTTAAATAAGTATTCAGACTTTTTACTCAGAACTTTTTCTCAGTACAGACCTTTTATTCAGTACTCAATACTTGGTCTCCCAAGTGGCGCAGCGGTCGAAGGCATCTCAGTTTTTGAGGCGTCACTACAGACACCATGGTTCGATTCCATGGAGCAGTGCACAATTGGCCCAGCGTCGTCTGGATTTGGCTGGTGTAGACCGTCATTGTAAATAAAAATGTGGTCTTAAGCCTAGTTAAATAAAGGTTAAAAAAAACAATTAAACCTTTGTTGAAGCACCTTTGGCAGTGATTAGAGCCTTGAGTCTTCTTGGGTATGATGCTACAAGCTTGGCACACCTGTATTTGGGGAGTTTCTCCCATTATTTTCTGCAGATCCTCTCAAGCTCTGTCAGGTTGGATGGGGGGTGTCGTTGCACAGCTATTTTCAGGTCTCTCCAGAGATGTTAGATTGGGTTCAAGTCCGGGCTCTGGCTGGTAGGAATGGTATTGGCCAGGTGATGAGCAGTTCCTGGTTTCCTCCTGTCGGAGACTTGGAATTCAGGCCAAATAGTTCAATCTTGCTTTCATCAGACTTGAGTATCTTGTTTCTTGTGGTCTGAGAGTCCTTTAGGTGCCATTTGACAAACTCCAAGCTGGCTGTCGTGTGCCTTCCCTCTGGCCACTCTACCATAAATGCCTGATTGGTGGGGTGCTGCGGAGATGGTTGTCCATCTGGAAGGTTCTCCCATCTCCACAGAGGAACTCTGGAGCTCTGTCAGAGAGACCATCGGGTTCTTACTCCCCCCTCTGACCAAGGCGCTTCTCCCCAGATTGCTCAGTTTGGCCAGGCAGCCAGCTCTAGGAAGAGTCTTGGTGGTTCCAAACTTCTTACATTTAACAATGATGGAGGCCACTGTGTTCTTGGGGACCTTAAATGCTGCAGAAATGATTTGGTACCCTTCCCCAGATCTGTGCCTCAACACAATCTCTGAGCTCTTCAGAGAATTCCTTTGACCTCATGGCTTGGTTTTTGCACTGACAACTGTGGGACCTGTGTGTCCGCTCACTCTCTCCCAGCTAGACAGCTCACTCTCTCCCAGCTAGACAGCTCACTCTCTCCCAGCTAGACAGCTCACTCTCTCCCAGCTAGACAGCTCACTCTCTCCCAGCTAGACAGCTCACTCTCTCCCAGCTAGACAGCTCACTCTCTCCCAGCTAGACAGCTCACTCTCTCCCAGCTAGACAGCTCACTCTCTCCCAGCTAGACAGCTCACTCTCTCCCAGCTAGACAGCTCACTCTCTCCCAGCTAGACAGATCACTCTCTCCCAGCTAGACAGCTCACTCTCTCCCAGCTAGACAGCTCACTCTCTCCCAGCTAGACAGCTCACTCTCTCCCAGCTAGACAGCTCACTCTCTCCCAGCTAGACAGCTCACTCTCTCCCAGCTAGACAGCTCACTCTCTCCCAGCTAGACAGCTCACTCTCTCCCAGCTAGACCGCTCACTCTCTCCCAGCTAGACACTCCCTCATTCCCAGCTAGACAGCTCACTCTCTCCCAGCTAGACAGCTCACTCTCTCCCAGCTAGACAGCTCACTCTCTCCCAGCTAGACAGCTCACTCTCTCCCAGCTAGACAGCTCACTCTCTCCCAGCTAGACAGCTCACTCTCTCCCAGCTAGACAGCTCACTCTCTCCCAGCTAGACAGCTCACTCTCTCCCAGCTAGACAGCTCACTCTCTCCCAGCTAGACAGCTCACTCTCTCCCAGCTAGACAGCTCACTCTCTCCCAGCTAGACCGCTCACTCTCTCCCAGCTAGACACTCCCTCATTCCCAGCTAGACAGCTCACTCTCTCCCAGCTAGACCGCTCACTCTCTCCCAGCTAGACCGCTCACTCTCTCCCAGCTAGACAGCTCACTCTCTCCCAGCTAGACAGCTCACTCTCTCCCAGCTAGACAGCTCACTCTCTCCCAGCTAGACAGCTCACTCTCTCCCAGCTAGACTGCTCACTCTCTCTCAGCTAGACAGCTCACTCTCTCCCAGCTAGACAGCTCACTCTCTCCCAGCTAGACAGCTCACTCTCTCCCAGCTCGACAGATCACTCTCTCCCAGCTAGACAGCTCACTCTCTCCCATCTAGACCGCTCACTCTCTCCCAGCTAGACAGCTCACTCTCTCCCAGCTAGACAGATCACTCTCTCCCAGCTAGACAGCTCACTCTCTCCCAGCTAGACAGCTCACTCTCTCCCAGCTAGACAGATCACTCTCTCCCAGCTAGACAGATCACTCTCTCCCAGCTAGACAGATCACTCTCTCCCAGCTAGACAGCTCACTCTCTCCCAGCTAGACAGCTCACTCTCTCCCAGCTAGACAGCTCACTCTCTCCCAGCTCGACAGATCACTCTCTCCCAGCTAGACAGCTCACTCTCTCCCATCTAGACTGCTCACTCTCTCCCAGCTAGACAGCTCACTCTCTCCCAGCTAGACAGATCACTCTCTCCCAGCTAGACAGCTCACTCTCTCCCAGCTCGACAGATCACTCTCTCCCAGCTAGACAGCTCACTCTCTCCCAGCTAGACAGCTCACTCTCTCCCAGCTAGACAGCTCACTCTCTCCCAGCTAGACAGCTCACTCTCTCCCAGCTAGACAGCTCACTCTCTCCCAGCTAGACAGCTCACTCTCTCCCAGCTAGACAGCTCACTCTCTCCCAGCTAGACAGCTCACTCTCTCCCAGCTAGACAGCTCACTCTCTCCCAGCTAGACCGCTCACTCTCTCCCAGCTAGACAGCTCACTCTCTCCCAGCTAGACAGCTCACTCTCTCCCAGCTAGACAGATCACTCTCTCCCAGCTAGACAGATCACTCTCTCCCAGCTAGACAGATCACTCTCTCCCAGCTAGACAGCTCACTCTCTCCCAGCTAGACAGCTCACTCTCTCCCAGCTAGACAGCTCACTCTCTCCCAGCTAGACAGCTCACTCTCTCCCAGCTAGACAGCTCACTCTCTCCCAGCTAGACCGCTCACTCTCTCCCAGCTAGACAGATCACTCTCTCCCAGCTAGACAGCTCACTCTCTCCCAGCTAGACAGCTCACTCTCTCCCAGCTAGACAGCTCACTCTCTCCCAGCTAGACCGCTCACTCTCTCCCAGCTAGACCGCTCACTCTCTCCCAGCTAGACAGCTCACTCTCTCCCAGCTAGACAGCTCACTCTCTCCCAGCTAGACAGCTCACTCTCTCCCAGCTAGACAGCTCACTCTCTCCCAGCTAGACAGCTCACTCTCTCCCAGCTAGACAGCTCACTCTCTCCCAGCTAGACAGCTCACTCTCTCCCAGCTAGACCGCTCACTCTCTCCCAGCTAGACACTCCCTCATTCCCAGCTAGACAGCTCACTCTCTCCCAGCTAGACAGCTCACTCTCTCCCAGCTAGACAGCTCACTCTCTCCCAGCTAGACAGCTCACTCTCTCCCAGCTAGACAGCTCACTCTCTCCCAGCTAGACAGCTCACTCTCTCCCAGCTAGACAGCTCACTCTCTCCCAGCTAGACAGCTCACTCTCTCCCAGCTAGACAGCTCACTCTCTCCCAGCTAGACAGCTCACTCTCTCCCAGCTAGACCGCTCACTCTCTCCCAGCTAGACACTCCCTCATTCCCAGCTAGACAGCTCACTCTCTCCCAGCTAGACCGCTCACTCTCTCCCAGCTAGACCGCTCACTCTCTCCCAGCTAGACAGCTCACTCTCTCCCAGCTAGACAGCTCACTCTCTCCCAGCTAGACAGCTCACTCTCTCCCAGCTAGACAGCTCACTCTCTCCCAGCTAGACTGCTCACTCTCTCCAGCTAGACAGCTCACTCTCTCCCAGCTAGACAGCTCACTCTCTCCCAGCTAGACAGCTCACTCTCTCCCAGCTCGACAGATCACTCTCTCCCAGCTAGACAGCTCACTCTCTCCCATCTAGACCGCTCACTCTCTCCCAGCTAGACAGCTCACTCTCTCCCAGCTCGACAGATCACTCTCTCCCAGCTAGACAGCTCACTCTCTCCCAGCTAGACAGATCACTCTCTCCCAGCTAGACAGATCACTCTCTCCCAGCTAGACAGATCACTCTCTCCCAGCTAGACAGATCACTCTCTCCCAGCTAGACAGCTCACTCTCTCCCAGCTAGACCGCTCACTCTCTCCCTGCTAGACAGCTCACTCTCTCCCAGCTCGACAGATCACTCTCTCCCAGCTAGACAGCTCACTCTCTCCCATCTAGACCGCTCACTCTCTCCCAGCTAGACAGCTCACTCTCTCCCAGCTCGACAGATCACTCTCTCCCAGCTAGACAGCTCACTCTCTCCCAGCTCGACAGATCACTCTCTCCCAGCTAGACAGCTCACTCTCTCCCAGCTAGACAGCTCACTCTCTCCCAGCTAGACAGCTCACTCTCTCCCAGCTAGACAGCTCACTCTCTCCCAGCTAGACCGCTCACTCTCTCCCAGCTAGACCGCTCACTCTCTCCCAGCTAGACCGCTCACTCTCTCCCAGCTAGACAGCTCACTCTCTCCCAGCTAGACAGCTCACTCTCTCCCAGCTAGACAGCTCACTCTCTCCCAGCTAGACAGCTCACTCTCTCCCAGCTAGACCGCTCACTCTCTCCCAGCTAGACAGATCACTCTCTCCCAGCTAGACAGATCACTCTCTCCCAGCTAGACAGATCACTCTCTCCCAGCTAGACAGCTCACTCTCTCCCAGCTAGACAGCTCACTCTCTCCCAGCTAGACCGCTCACTCTCTCCCAGCTAGACAGCTCACTCTCTCCCAGCTAGACAGCTCACTCTCTCCCAGCTAGACCGCTCACTCTCTCCCAGCTAGACAGATCACTCTCTCCCAGCTAGACAGCTCACTCTCTCCCAGCTAGACAGCTCACTCTCTCCCAGCTAGACAGCTCACTCTCTCCCAGCTAGACAGCTCACTCTCTCCCAGCTAGACCGCTCACTCTCTCCCAGCTAGACAGCTCACTCTCTCCCAGCTAGACAGCTCACTCTCTCCCAGCTAGACCGCTCACTCTCTCCCAGCTAGACCGCTCACTCTCTCCCAGCTAGACAGCTCACTCTCTCCCAGCTAGACCGCTCACTCTCTCCCAGCTAGACAGCTCCTCTCTCCCAGCTAGACAGCTCACTCTCTCCCAGCTAGACAGCTCACTCTCTCCCAGCTAGACAGCTCACTCTCTCCCAGCTAGACAGCTCACTCTCTCCCAGCTAGACAGCTCACTCTCTCCCAGCTAGACAGCTCCCTCTCTCCCAGCTAGACCGCTCACTCTCTACCAGCTAGACAGCTCACTCTCTCCCAGCTAGACAGCTCACTCTCTCCCAGCTAGACAGCTCACTCTCTACCAGCTAGACAGCTCACTCTCTCCCAGCTAGACAGATCACTCTCTACCAGCTAGACAGATCACTCTCTCCCAGCTAGACAGCTCACTCTCTTCCAGCTAGACAGCTCACTCTCTACCAGCTAGACAGATCACTCTCTCCCAGCTAGACAGCTCACTCTCTTCCAGCTAGACAGCTCACTCTCTCCCAGCTAGACAGATCACTCTCTCCCAGCTAGACAGCTCACTCTCTTCCAGCTAGACAGCTCACTCTCTTCCAGCTAGACAGATCACTCTCTCCCAGCTAGACAGCTCACTCTCTACCAGCTAGACAGCTCACTCTCTCCCAGCTAGACAGATCACTCTCTCCCAGCTAGACCGCTCACTCTCTACCAGCTAGACAGCTCACTCTCTCCCAGCTAGACAGATCACTCTCTCCCAGCTAGACAGCTCACTCTCTCCCAGCTAGACAGCTCACTCTCTCCCAGCTAGACAGATCACTCTCTCCCAGCTAGACAGCTCACTCTCTCCCAGCTAGACAGCTCCCTCTCTCCCAGCTAGACAGCTCACTCTCTCCCAGCTAGACAGCTCACTCTCTCCCAGCTAGACAGCTCACTCTCTCCCAGCTAGACAGATCACTCTCTCCCAGCTAGACAGCTCACTCTCTCCCAGCTAGACAGCTCACTCTCTCCCAGCTAGACAGCTCACTCTCTCCCAGCTAGACAGCTCACTCTCTCCCAGCTAGACAGATCACTCTCTCCCAGCTAGACAGCTCACTCTCTCCCAGCTAGACAGCTCACTCTCTCCCAGCTAGACAGCTCACTCTCTCCCAGCTAGACAGATCACTCTCTCCCAGCTAGACAGCTCACTCTCTCCCAGCTAGACAGCTCACTCTCTCCCAGCTAGACAGCTCACTCTCTCCCAGCTAGACAGCTCACTCTCTCCCAGCTAGACAGCTCACTCTCTCCCAGCTAGACAGCTCACTCTCTCCCAGCTAGACAGCTCACTCTCTCCCAGCTAGACAGCTCACTCTCTCCCAGCTAGACAGCTCACTCTCTCCCAGCTAGACAGCTCACTCTCTCCCAGCTAGACAGCTCACTCTCTCCCAGCTAGACAGCTCACTCTCTCCCAGCTAGACAGATCACTCTCTCCCAGCTAGACAGATCACTCTCTCCCAGCTAGACAGATCACTCTCTCCCAGCTAGACAGATCACTCTCTCCCAGCTAGACAGATCACTCTCTCCCAGCTAGACAGCTCACTCTCTCCCAGCTAGACAGCTCACTCTCTCCCAGCTAGACAGCTCACTCTCTCCCAGCTAGACCGCTCACTCTCTCCCAGCTAGACAGCTCACTCTCTCCCAGCTAGACCGCTCCTCTCTCCCAGCTAGACCGCTCACTCTCTCCCAGCTAGACAGCTCACTCTCTCCCAGCTAGACAGATCACTCTCTCCCAGCTAGACAGCTCCTCTCTCCCAGCTAGACCGCTCACTCTCTCCCAGCTAGACAGATCACTCACTCCCAGCTAGACAGCTCCCTCACTCCCAGCTAGACAGCTCCCTCTCTCCCAGCTAGACAGCTCCCTCTCTCCCAGCTAGACAGCTCACTCTCTCCCAGCTAGACAGCTCCCTCACTCCCAGCTAGACAGCTCCCTCACTCCCAGCTAGACAGCTCCCTCTCTCCCAGCTAGACAGCTCACTCTCTCCCAGCTAGACAGCTCCCTCACTCCCAGCTAGACAGCTCCCTCACTCCCAGCTAGACAGCTCCTCTCTCCCAGCTAGACAGCTCACTCTCTCCCAGCTAGACAGCTCCCTCACTCCCAGCTAGACAGCTCCCTCACTCCCAGCTAGACAGCTCCCTCTCTCCCAGCTAGACAGCTCCCTCTCTCCCAGCTAGACAGATCACTCTCTCCCAGCTAGACAGCTCACTCTCTCCCAGCTAGACAGCTCACTCTCTCCCAGCTAGACAGCTCACTCTCTCCCAGCTAGACAGCTCACTCTCTCCCAGCTAGACAGCTCACTCTCTCCCAGCTAGACAGCTCACTCTCTCCCAGCTAGACAGCTCACTCTCTCCCAGCTAGACAGCTCACTCTCTCCCAGCTAGACCGCTCACTCTCTCCCAGCTAGACAGCTCACTCTCTCCCAGCTAGACCGCTCACTCTCTCCCAGCTAGACCGCTCACTCTCTCCCAGCTAGACAGCTCACTCTCTCCCAGCTAGACAGATCACTCTCTCCCAGCTAGACCGCTCACTCTCTCCCAGCTAGACCGCTCACTCTCTCCCAGCTAGACAGATCACTCACTCCCAGCTAGACAGCTCCCTCACTCCCAGCTAGACAGCTCCCTCTCTCCCAGCTAGACAGCTCCCTCTCTCCCAGCTAGACAGCTCACTCTCTCCCAGCTAGACAGCTCCCTCACTCCCAGCTAGACAGCTCCCTCACTCCCAGCTAGACAGCTCCCTCTCTCCCAGCTAGACAGCTCACTCTCTCCCAGCTAGACAGCTCCCTCACTCCCAGCTAGACAGCTCCCTCACTCCCAGCTAGACAGCTCCCTCTCTCCCAGCTAGACAGCTCACTCTCTCCCAGCTAGACAGCTCCCTCACTCCCAGCTAGACAGCTCCCTCACTCCCAGCTAGACAGCTCCCTCACTCCCAGCTAGACAGCTCACTCTCTCCCAGCTAGACAGATCACTCTCTCCCAGCTAGACAGCTCACTCTCTCCCAGCTAGACAGCTCCCTCACTCCCAGCTAGACAGCTCCCTCACTCCCAGCTAGACAGCTCCCTCACTCCCAGCTAGACAGCTCCCTCACTCCCAGCTAGACAGCTCACTCTCTCCCAACTAGACAGCTCACTCTCTCCCAGCTAGACAGATCACTCTCTCCCAGCTAGACAGCTCACTCTCTCCCAGCTAGACAGCTCCCTCACTCCCAGCTAGACAGCTCCCTCACTCCCAGCTAGACAGCTCCCTCACTCCCAGCTAGACAGCTCCCTCACTCCCAGCTAGACAGCTCACTCTCTCCCAACTAGACAGCTCACTCTCTCCCAGCTAGACAGCTCCCTCACTCCCAGCTAGACAGCTCACTCTCTCCCAGCTAGACAGCTCACTCTCTCCCAGCTAGACAGCTCACTCTCTCCCAGCTAGACAGCTCACTCACTCCCAGCTAGACAGCTCCCTCACTCCCAGCTAGACAGCTCCTCTCTCCCAGCTAGACAGCTCACTCTCTCCCAGCTAGACAGCTCACTCTCTCCCAGCTAGACAGCTCACTCTCTCCCAGCTAGACAGCTCACTCTCTCCCAGCTAGACAGCTCACTCTCTCCCAGCTAGACAGCTCACTCTCTCCCAGCTAGACAGCTCACTCTCTCCCAGCTAGACAGCTCACTCTCTCCCAGCTAGACAGCTCACTCTCTCCCAGCTAGACAGCTCACTCTCTCCCAGCTAGACAGCTCACTCTCTCCCAGCTAGACAGCTCACTCTCTCCCAGCTAGACCGCTCACTCTCTCCCAGCTAGACAGCTCCCTCACTCCCAGCTAGACAGCTCCCTCTCTCCCAGCTAGACAGCTCACTCTCTCCCAGCTAGACAGCTCCCTCACTCCCAGCTAGACAGCTCCCTCACTCCCAGCTAGACAGCTCCCTCACTCCCAGCTAGACAGCTCCCTCTCTCCCAGCTAGACAGATCACTCTCTCCCAGCTAGACAGCTCACTCTCTCCCAGCTAGACAGCTCACTCTCTCCCAGCTAGACAGCTCACTCTCTCCCAGCTAGACAGCTCACTCTCTCCCAGCTAGACAGCTCACTCTCTCCCAGCTAGACAGCTCACTCTCTCCCAGCTAGACAGCTCACTCTCTCCCAGCTAGACAGCTCACTCTCTCCCAGCTAGACAGCTCACTCTCTCCCAGCTAGACCGCTCACTCTCTCCCAGCTAGACAGCTCACTCTCTCCCAGCTAGACCGCTCACTCTCTCCCAGCTAGACCGCTCACTCTCTCCCAGCTAGACAGCTCACTCTCTCCCAGCTAGACAGATCACTCTCTCCCAGCTAGACCGCTCACTCTCTCCCAGCTAGACCGCTCACTCTCTCCCAGCTAGACAGATCACTCACTCCCAGCTAGACAGCTCCCTCACTCCCAGCTAGACAGCTCCCTCTCTCCCAGCTAGACAGCTCCCTCTCTCCCAGCTAGACAGCTCACTCTCTCCCAGCTAGACAGCTCCCTCACTCCCAGCTAGACAGCTCCCTCACTCCCAGCTAGACAGCTCCCTCTCTCCCAGCTAGACAGCTCACTCTCTCCCAGCTAGACAGCTCCCTCACTCCCAGCTAGACAGCTCCCTCACTCCCAGCTAGACAGCTCCCTCTCTCCCAGCTAGACAGCTCACTCTCTCCCAGCTAGACAGCTCCCTCACTCCCAGCTAGACAGCTCCCTCACTCCCAGCTAGACAGCTCCCTCACTCCCAGCTAGACAGCTCCCTCTCTCCCAGCTAGACAGATCACTCTCTCCCAGCTAGACAGCTCACTCTCTCCCAGCTAGACAGCTCCCTCACTCCCAGCTAGACAGCTCCCTCACTCCCAGCTAGACAGCTCCCTCACTCCCAGCTAGACAGCTCCCTCACTCCCAGCTAGACAGCTCACTCTCTCCCAACTAGACAGCTCACTCTCTCCCAGCTAGACAGATCACTCTCTCCCAGCTAGACAGCTCACTCTCTCCCAGCTAGACAGCTCCCTCACTCCCAGCTAGACAGCTCCCTCACTCCCAGCTAGACAGCTCCCTCACTCCCAGCTAGACAGCTCCCTCACTCCCAGCTAGACAGCTCACTCTCTCCCAACTAGACAGCTCACTCTCTCCCAGCTAGACAGCTCCCTCACTCCCAGCTAGACAGCTCACTCTCTCCCAGCTAGACAGCTCACTCTCTCCCAGCTAGACAGCTCACTCTCTCCCAGCTAGACAGCTCCCTCACTCCCAGCTAGACAGCTCCCTCACTCCCAGCTAGACAGCTCCCTCTCTCCCAGCTAGACAGCTCACTCTCTCCCAGCTAGACAGCTCACTCTCTCCCAGCTAGACAGCTCACTCTCTCCCAGCTAGACAGCTCACTCTCTCCCAGCTAGACAGCTCACTCTCTCCCAGCTAGACAGCTCACTCTCTCCCAGCTAGACAGCTCACTCTCTCCCAGCTAGACAGCTCACTCTCTCCCAGCTAGACAGCTCACTCTCTCCCAGCTAGACAGCTCACTCTCTCCCAGCTAGACAGCTCACTCTCTCCCAGCTAGACCGCTCACTCTCTCCCAGCTAGACAGCTCCCTCACTCCCAGCTAGACAGCTCACTGTCTCCCAGCTAGACAGCTCACTCTCTCCCAGCTAGACAGCTCACTCTCTCCCAGCTAGACAGATCACTCTCTCCCAGCTAGACAGCTCACTCTCTCCCAGCTAGACAGATCACTCTCTCCCAGCTAGACAGCTCACTCTCTCCCAGCTAGACAGCTCACTCTCTCCCAGCTAGACAGCTCACTCTCTCCCAGCTAGACAGATCACTCTCTCCCAACTAGACAGCTCACTCTCTCCCAGCTAGACAGCTCACTCTCTCCCAGCTAGACAGATCACTCTCTCCCAGCTAGACAGATCACTCTCTCCCAACTAGACAGCTCACTCTCTCCCAACTAGACAGCTCACTCTCTCCCAGCTAGACAGCTCACTCTCTCCCAGCTAGACAGCTCACTCTCTCCCAGCTAGACAGATCACTCTCTCCCAGCTAGACCGCTCACTCTCTCCCAGCTAGACAGCTCACTCTCTCCCAGCTAGACAGATCACTCTCTCCCAGCTAGACAGATCACTCTCTCCCAACTAGACAGCTCACTCTCTCCCAACTAGACAGCTCACTCTCTCCCAGCTAGACAGCTCACTCTCTCCCAGCTAGACAGCTCACTCTCTCCCAACTAGACAGCTCACTCTCTCCCAGCTAGACCGCTCACTCTCTCCCAGCTAGACAGCTCACTCTCTCCCAGCTAGACCGCTCACTCTCTTCCAGCTAGACCGCTCACTCTCTTCCAGCTAGACAGATCACTCTCTCCCAGCTAGACAGATCACTCTCTCCCAGCTAGACAGATCACTCTCTCCCAACTAGACAGCTCACTCTCTCCCAACTAGACAGCTCACTCTCTCCCAGCTAGACAGCTCAC
>NC_068424.1:13329299-13374299 GCF_023373465.1 Oncorhynchus keta
TATAATGTAAACACAGTATAATGAACAAAAATGAACATTCACGGTGAGGTTTACGAACCCCTAGACGTATGGCCTCTGTGCTGTGATCACATCAAGCACACCCTCATTTCCATTCATCATAGAACACTGATGTCCACTGGAGCTGTTGACTTCTTCCATTTCAACTTTCTCCTTCTGGTTCCTTAGAGAGTGATGAAGCACAAGACATAACAGCATTAATAACGTGTTAAGATATGCACACTTGTATATGCATGACAATTCCCACTCTCTCTTCGCCTGACTGCCTTCAGGATACTTTTGTGTTGGATTAGAAGACTCCTCGTGCTTTCGCCCAGTCTTCCCCTTTCCGGCCACAGGTTCCAAGTCATGTCATTTTCACTTTGTTCCCCATCTCCTCTTGATGCTACTACAATTGTGGACTGAATCGCCAACCCGTTACGTTCTATGCCCATGTGATACTGGTCTCCATACCGTCTCCTTCATTTTCATCCTTGGGTGTTATCGCAGGACACAGACTATGAACCTTGTGTGCAATAATTGTAACTTATCATCCAGCAATCTATATGTATTGATGCGATTTACTATTCAAATTCTGTTGGCAGGGTAAAACAAAAACGCAACAAGAAAATGTCATGATTGACTCAAGATATCATCCAGTGAGTTCTCTAATAACCTCCCTGTCGGAGGACACTTAATGTTTCTCTAGAGAAAAACCCTCCCAAGGCCCAATGAATTAGAGCAGTGCACCCACCCCTCAGTGTCAGAGAAACTCTCACTCGCTGTATCCAAATCATAACTAAAACATTTTATAAATGATCCAACCCTTTTCTCAACCCATTGTCTATACGACAAATGTCAAATAACATAAAAACATACGGTTAACGTTGAAACCATTTTCCAACTTAGTTCATACTCCCTTATTTTACTGGTGACCTCTCTGAAGAGTTACCAGATCAGGGAGCACCCGAACCCAACAATCCAGCAGAACCAATCTGGTGACATTTGTATCAAAACAAAGACAAAAAATGGAATAAGCAATACACAGATCACAATCCATTTCATGAAATCAGCTTTACACATATCACAATCCATTTGGAGTAACTGTCAACCCACATTAACATATATTTCTCCTTCTATATGCAGACTGAACAAAATACAGGTGTGTATTTATGCAAGACCAGGGGCCCAGGGAATTTGTAATTTCCCCTTTGAACCCATGATTCACATCTTGACTCAAAAACAAACACTCCATGTCAATTCAAAAATAAACTAATTTGAATAACCCATGAATTTACAATTACAACTCTGATAACTCCATAAGGAAATAATTGTAACGGTATTCGTCGTCTGAAGAAGAGCAGTCATCAGACCAAAGCGCAGCGTGGTAAGTGTTCATGCTTGTTTTATTAAAACTGAACACTATAACAAAAATAAGTCCTGTGTAGCTCAGTTGGTAGAGCATGGCGCTTGTAACGCCAGGGTAGTGGGTTCGATCCCCGGGACCACCCATACGTAGAATGTATGCACACATGACTGTAAGTCGCTTTGGATAAAAGCGTCTGCTAAATGGCATATATTATTATTATTATTATTATTATTATTAAACAAAAGAATAACCGAAACAGTCCTTTAAGGTGCAAACCCTAAACAGAAATTAACTACGCACAAAAACCATGTGGGGAAAAAGCTACCTAAGTATGGTTCTCAATCCTAGACAACGTAGACAACGTAGACAACGATCGACAGCTGTCCCTGATTGGGAACCATACCCGGCCAAAACAAAGAAATACAAACACATAGAAAAAATAACATAGAATGCACACCCAAATCACACCCTGACCAACCCCAAAATAGAGACATAAAAAGCTCTAAGATCAGGGCATGACAGTACCCCCCCCCCCCCCCCGCAAAACCTGGCATGACAGTTCATAAGCCTACTCACATTGTCTGCCACCTGTTAAACAATCTATTACAAGCCCAAGGACTCTCCCCTCCCTGGGTGGGGACAGAATGTCCTATAAGGAACACAGTATTCCAGCCGGTCTGACGATAGCTCCATTAGTTTCTAACAAGGAACAGAATATCCTATAAGGAACACAGTATTCCAGCCGGTCTGACGATAGCTCCATTAGTTTCTAACAAGGAACAGAATATCCTATAAGGAACACAGTATTCCAGCCGGTCTGACGATAGCTCCATTAGTTTATAACAAGGAACAGAATATCCTGTAAGGAACACAGTATTCCAGCCGGTCTGACAATAGCTCCATTAGTTTCTAACAAGGAACAGTATATCCTATAAGGAACACAGTATTCCAGCCGGTCTGACGATAGCTCCATTAGTTTCTAACAAGGAACAGAATGTCCTATAAGGAACACAGTATTCCAGCCGGTCTGACGATAGCTCCATTAGTTTCTAACAAGGAACAGAATATCCTTGTTGTAATTCTTGACTAAAACTACACACATTATATTCAGTATTATGATTATAATAAGATTCATACATTCATAGAGTAACAGAGTACTATTCTGTTTAGTTATAATTCTAAGCTAAATGTATACATAATTTAGTCATTATTCATAAAAATCCCATAACAGATTCACATTTTTCTTCATATTTCCACATTTTTTTTTTTTTTTTTTCACCTTTATTTAACCAGGTAGGCTAGTTGAGAACAAGTTCTCATTTGCAACTGCGACCTGGCCAAGATAAAGCATAGCAGTGTGAACAGACAACACAGAGTTACACATGGAGTAAACAATTAACAAGTCAATAACACAGTAGAAAAAAGCAGGAGTCTATATACATTGTGTGCAAAAGGCATGAGGTAGGCGAATAATTACAATTTTGCAGATTAGCACTGGAGTGATAAATGATCAGATGGTCATGTACAGGTAGAGATATTGGTGTGCAAAAGAGCAGAAAAGTAAATAAATAAAAACAGTATAAAAACAGTATGGGAATGAGGTAGGTGAAAATGGGTGGGCTATTTACCAATAGTCTATGTACAGCTGCAGCGATCGGTTAGCTGCTCAGATAGCTGATGTTTGAAGTTGGTGAGGGAGATAAAAGTCTCCAACTTCAGCGATTTTTGCAGTTCGTTGCAGTCACAGGCAGCAGAGTACTGGAACGAAAGGCGGCCAAATGAGGTGTTGGCTTTAGGAATGATCAGTGAGATACACCTGCTGGATCGCGTGCTACGGATGGGTGTTGCCATCGTGACCAGTGAACTGAGATAAGGCGGAGCTTTACCTAGCATGGACTTGTAGATGACCTGGAGCCAGTGGGTCTGGCGACGAATATGTAGCGAGGGCCAGCCGACTAGAGCATACAAGTCGCAGTGGTGGGTGGTATAAGGTGCTTTAGTGACAAAACGGATGGCACTGTGATAGACTGCATCCAGTTTGCTGAGTAGAGTGTTGGAAGCCATTTTGTAGATGACATCGCCGAAGTCGAGGATCGGTAGGATAGTCAGTTTTACTAGGGTAAGCTTGGCGGCGTGAGTGAAGGAGGCTTTGTTGCGGAATAGAAAGCCGACTCTTGATTTGATTTTCGATTGGAGATGTTTGATATGAGTTTGCAGTCTAGCCAGACACCTAGGTACTTATAGATGTCCACATATTCAAGGTCGGAACCATGCAGGGTGGTGATGCTAGTCGGGCATGCGGGTGCAGGCAGCGATCGGTTGAAAAGCATGCATTTGGTTTTACTAGCGTTTAAGAGCAGTTGGAGGCCACGGAAGGAGTGTTGTATGGCATTGAAGCTCGTTTGGAGGTTAGATAGCACAGTGTCCAATGACGGGCCGAAAGTATATAGAATGGTGTCGTCTGCGTAGAGGTGGATCAGGGAATCGCCCGCAGCAAGAGCAAAATCATTGATATATACAGAGAAAAGAGTCGGCCCGAGAATTGAACCCTGTGGCACCCCCATAGAGACTGCCAGAGGACCGGACAGCATGCCCTCCGATTTGACACACTGAACTCTGTCTGCAAAGTAATTGGTGAACCAGGCAAGGCAGTCATCCGATAATGACATAATCTGTCATGGTTCCCCATCCCCAGAGATCATAAACCAACCTTTCTGTTATTGCCTCCGTTACTACAGACATATCTTGTTCAAACATTCATGGGGGTGCAAATGGTTCCCAATCTTTGGTGTGTGTGCTAGTGTATACTTGTGCACATTGTCATGACGTTGGCCTGGGGATAGGTTTATGACAGTCATAAATAGCTCTCCCCCCTTTTTCCTCTCTCTACCCTACTGATGTGAAATTTGAAAACCCCTGGGAACATCAGAAGGTGGGGGGAAATGAACTATATTCTAGTAATCCGACCAATTGAATATATGCTGTGGTACTTAATGAATATGATGTCAGTTCGGTTGTCATCTGAAAGATTCTCATCAATGATAGGATGACATAAACTCTACAGTGGAAAGTCTATACATCAGTTATCGGGTTCACATGGAATTGTTGTTCAATTTAAATGTTTGAATATACAATTATTGGTGAAGAGATTAAATGTAATTTTAGCTTCCAAATGAGAGATTTGGGTTTTCATAAGGTTAGGGCTCTGCTCAATCAGTGGCCGGCACCTGTGAAGAGACATGGGTTATAAAACTTTTCAGACACACCCTTCTCGCTCCACTAGCCTTGATGAAAATGTAACCTCCTGTTCTAAGTACGTAAGGTCTGCAGCCTCTAAGGACTAACATGTCAACTACAGAATTAAGCCAACCTCAGCATGAGCTTTGGTTGCGAATGGTATGAACTTTGAACTTTTATTCACTACAGAAGTGACACCTCCTAGCCGTTGAGTTAGTCGCAGCTGCAAACGCCGGCTAGGAAAGAACAGACAGAGTATCCCGTCTACCACACAACAACGTTACTACAACATGTCCAATTTACCACCAGAGACATTCTCCAAAGGACAAAGGACTCGGTTTGGCAACACGGCCTTCCATCTACCACCAACCTACCGAAGCACAGCTCAGAGTAAATATTTATTTTCCTTTTCCAAATGGGGGTTAATTTAGAATGCATAAGATACTGTATTTATGATAGCACAGCTTCTCCCTTTGTCCTTCAGTCTTCCCGCTCTTTCACTCAAACCCAGCCCATTGTCACGCCTTGGTCTTAGTATTTTGTGTTTTCGTTTATTATTTGGTCAGGCCAGGGTGTGACATGGGTTTATTTTGTTGTATTTCGTATTGGGGTTTTGTAGTTATTGGGATTGCGGCTGAGTAGGGGTGTTGTATAGGCTTGGCTGCCTGAGTCGGTTGTCAATCAGAGTCAGGTGATTCTCGTTGTCTCTGATTGGGAACCGTATTTAGGTAGCCTGGGTTTCACTTTGTATTTTGTGGGTGATTGTTCCTGTCTCAGTGTAGTGTTCACCAGATAGGCTGTAATTAGGTTTCACGTTCCGTTTGTTGTTTTGTATTTGTATAAGTTATTTTTATGTATCGTCATTTTCTTCATTAAAGACATGAGTAACCACCACGCTGCATTTCAGTCCGACTCTCTTTCAACAAACGAAGAACGCCATTACAGAATCACCCACCACACAAGGACCGAGCAGCGTGTTAACAGGCAGGAGCCACAGGAGAGGCAACAGAAGCAGCTGCAGTGGGAGAGGCTGCACCACTTGGAGAATTGGACATGGGAGGAAGAACTGGACGGAAAAGGACCCTGGGCTCAGCCTGGTGAATATCGCCGCCCCAAGGAGGAACTAGAGGCGACGAAAGCGGAGAGGCGCTGGTATGAGGAGGCAGCACGGCGACGTGGATGGAAGCCCGGGAATCAGCCCCAAAAATGTATTGGGGGGGGGGCTTACAGGGAGTATGGCAACGCCAGGTAGGAGACCTGCACAAACTCCCTGTGCTTACCGGGGGGCTAGAGAGACCGGGCAGGCACCGTGTTATGCAGTGGTGCGCACGGTGTCCCCAATGCGGGTGCATAGCCCAGTGCGGTATATTCCAGCTCCGCGTATCGGCCGGGCTAGATTGAGCGTCGAGCCAAATGCCATGAAGCCGGCTCTACGCATCTGGTCCCCAGTGCGTCTCCTTGGGCCGGCTTACATGACACCAGCCTTGCGCTCGGTGTCTCCGGTTCGCCTACATAGCCCAGTACGGGCTATTCCACCTCGCCGCACTGGCAGGGCGACCGAGAGTATTCAACCAGGTAAGGTTGGGCAGGCTCGGTGCTCAAGAGCTCCAGTGCGCCTGCACGGTCCGGTCTATCCAGTACCACCTCCACACCCCAGCCCTCCGGTAGCAGCTCCCCGCACCAGGCTTCCTGTGCGTTTCCTCGGCCCAGCACCACCAGTGCCAGCACCACGCATCAGGCCTACAGTGCGCCTCGCCTCTCCTGTGCTGTCGGAGGCTTTCTCCTCTCCTGCGCTGCCGGAGTCTCCCGCCTGTCCGGCGCCGCTGCCGGAGTCTCCCGCCTGTCCGGCGCCGCTGCCGGAGTCTCCCGCCTGTCCGGGGCCGCTGCCGGAGTCTCCCGCCTGTCCAGCGCCAGAGCCCCTCAGCCCAGAGGCGCCAGAGCCCGTCAGCCAGGATCCGCCAGAAGTGCCCGTCGGCCAGGATCTGCCAGTCGGCCAGGATCTGCCAGTCAGCCAGGATCTGCCAGATCTGCTAGTCAGCCAGGATCCGCCAGAAGTGCCCGTCGGCCAGGATCTGCCAGTCGGCCAGGATCCGCCAGTCAGCCAGGATCCGCAAGTCAGCCAGGATCCGCCAGTCAGCCAGGATCCGCCAGTCAGCCAGGATCCACCAGTCAGCCAGGATCCGCCAGTCAGCCAGGATCTGCCAGATCTGCTAGTCAGCCAGGATCCGCCAGTCAGCCAGGATCTGCCGGAACCACCAGCAAGCCCGGATCTGGTAGATCCATCAACCTGCCTGAGCTTCCTCTCACTCCTGAGCTTCCTCTCACTCCCAAGCTTTCTCTCACTCCCGAGCTTTCTCTCACTCCCGAGCTTTCTCTCAGTCCCGAGCTGCCTCAGTCCCGAGCTGTCCTTCAGTCCCGATCTGCTCCTCAGTCCAGTGGGGTTCTGGGTGAGGACTACTAGGCCATGGTCGGCGGCGAGGGTGGTCTATCCAGGGACGCGAGGAGAGGGGACTAAGACAATTGTGAAGTGGGGTCCACGTCCCCCGCCGGAGCCGCCACCATGGACAGACGCCCACCCGGACCCTCCCTATTGCTTTGAGGTGCGTTCGGGAGTCCGCACCTTAGGGGGGGGGGGGTTCTGTCACGCCCTGGTCGAAGTATTTTGTGTTTTTCTTTATGTATTTGGTCAGGCCAGGGTGTGACATGGGTTTTTGTATGTGGTGTGTAGCTTAGTGGGATTGTAAGCTTAGTGGGGTGTTCTAGGAGAGTCTATGGCTGTCTGAAGTGGTTCTCAATCAGAGGCAGGTGTTTATCGTTGTCTCTGATTGGGAGCCATATTTAGGCAGCCATATTCTTTGGTTCTATTGTGGGTGATTGTCCTGAGTGTCTTGATTTCCTTAGTCTGTGTTAGTTTGCACCAGTTAAGGCTGTTTCGGTTTTCACTACGTTTATTGTTTTGTAGAGTTTGTGTTTATTCAGGTTTACGTTGTTTAAATAAACATGAATCGCAATCGACACGCTGCAGTTTGGTCTGACTCTCCTTCACCATATGAAAACCGTGACACTATCAATATGTACCCATCGACCAATAGGGACCATCCTACCAATAGGGGCCCTTCTACCAATAGGGGCCCTTCTTAGCGAGGCATTGGAAAACTACCTGGTCTTTGTGATTTTATTTGTGTTTAAAATTCCCTGCTGAACTGAGGGACCTTACAGATAATTGTATGTGTGGGGTACAGAGATAAGGTAGTCGTTAAATAATCATGTTAAACTCTATTATTGCACAGAGAGTGAATCCATGTAACTTATTATGTGACTTGTTAAGCACATGTGTACAACTGAACTCATTTAGGCCATAACAAAAGAGTTGAATACTGATTGACTCAAGACATTTCAGCTTTTCATTTTTAATTAATTTGTAAAATATTCTATTAACATAATTCCACTTTGACATTATGGGTTTTGAATACTTTCTGAAAGCACTGTATAACTGTGTCTATCTCCCTCTATTTTACTTTCTCTACCCACTGCTTTCTCTACCCACTGCTTTCTCTACCCACTGCTTTCTCTACCCACTGCTTTCTCTACCCACTGCTTTCTCTACCCACTGCTTTCTCTACCCACTGCTTTCTCTACCCACTGCTTTCTCTACCCATTGCTTTCTCTACCCACTGCTTTCTCTACCCACTGCTTTCTCTACCCACTGCTTTCACTACCCACTGCTTTCACTACCCACTGCTTTCCCACTGCTTTCTCTACCCACTGCTTTCTCTACCAATTGCTTTCTCTACCAATTGCTTTCTCTACCCACTGCTTTCTCTACCCACTGCTTTCTCTACCCACTGCTTCTCTACCCACTGTCTGTTTTCTCTACATGTCTGTTTTCTCTACAATTTGCTCTCTGTCTCTCTCGCTCTCTCTGTCTCTCTCTCTCTCTGTCTGCGCTCTCTCTGCTTTCTCTCTCGGTCTCTCTCACTCTCTCTGTTTCTCTGTCTCTCGGTCTATGTCTCTCTCTCTCTCTGTGCTCTCTCTGCTTTCTCTCTCGGTCTCTCTCGTTCTCTCGTTCTCTGTCTATGTCTCTCTCTGCTCACTCTGCCTCTCTGTCTCACTGTTTCTCTGTATCTCTGTATCTTGCTCTGCTCTCTGCTCTCCTCTGTGTCTCTTTGTCTTTTTGTCTCTCTCTTTCTGTCTCTTTGTCTTTCTCAGTGCATTCAAGGGTTGTTAAATCCGAAACAACCAGACAGTCAGCTGTCTCCTTTATCTATCCTGATGCTGACATTAACAAGTGCCCATGGCAGAGTCAGAGACTAACTGATTGGGCTGCTAAGGAGCACAGAAACACACTCAGTTCAAACCAATAGTGTGATAACTACAGTCTACCTGGGGCTAGGCAACAGCATATACAGCAACACAGAATAATATCACATTGAGCTAGAGGCATCAGCTCTGACAGCTGACGTTAGTCAGGTCATTATGCGTAACACATGAAGGTCACAGGCATACTGTGTATTATGCATCATGTGTATGTTGGATTTATAGGATGTGAGGCTTATGGGTGTATAGACATGTGTAGCTCTGCATAGTTCCCAGTCTAACCATAGTCTAGAAGCAGAGAACATCAGCTGGGAAGGATGGTGTCATGGAGGATGGTGTGATGGAAGGATTGTATAATGAGGGATGGTGTGATGAAGGATGGTGTGATGAAGGATGGTATGATGAAGGATGGTGTGAGAGAAGGATGGTGTGATGGAAGGAAGGTGTGGTAGGTGGATGGTGTGATGGAAGGATTGTATAATGAGGGATGGTGTGATGAAGGATGGTGTGATGAAGGATGGTGTGATGAAGGATGATGTGATGGAATGATGGAGTGAAGGAAGGATGGTGTGATGGAATGATGGAGTGATGGAAGGATGGTATGATGGAAGGATGGTGTGATGGAAGGAAGGTGTGGTAGGTGGATGGTGTGACAGAAGGATGGTGTGATTGGTGTGATGGAATGATTGCGTGATGGAAGAATGGTGTGATGAAGGATGGTATGATGAATGATGCTGTGATGGAATGATGGAGTGATGCAAGGATGGTGTGATGAAGTATGGTATGATGAAGGATGGTGTGATGATATGATGAAGGATGGTATTATGGAAGGATGGTGTGATGGAAGACGGCGTGATGATATGATGAAGGATGTGATGGAAGGATGGTGTGATGGAAGGATGGTGTGATGGAAGGATGGTGTGATGGAAGGATGGTGTGAGGGAAGGATGGTGTGAGGGAAGGATGGTGTGAGGGAAGGATGGTGTGATGGAAGGATGGTGTGATGGAAGGAAGGTGTGGTAGGTGGATGGGGTGACAGAAGGATGGTGTGATTGGTGTGATGGAATGATTGCGTGATGGAAGGATGGTGTGATGAAGGATGGTATGATGAAGGATGATGTGATGGAAGGATGGTGTGATGGAAGGATGGTGTGATAGGTGGATGGTGTGAAGGAAGGATGGTGTGATGAAAGGGTGGTATGAAGAAGGATGGTATGATGAAGGATGATATGATGGAGTGATGGAAGGATGGTGTGATGAAAGATGGTGTGATGGAAGGATGGTGTGATGAAGTATGGTGTGATTATATGATGAAGGATCTTATTATGGAAGGATGGTGTGATGGAACTATGGTATGATGAAGGATAGTGTGATGGAAGGATGGTGTGATGGAAGGTTGGTGTGTTAAGGGATGGAATGATGAAGGATGTTTTGATAAGTGGATGGTGTGATGGAAGGTTGGTGTGATGGAAGGATGGTGTTATGGAAGGTTGGTGTGTTAAGGGATGGAATGATGAAGGATGTTTTGATGGAAGGATGGTGTGATGAAAGATGGCGTGATGAAAGGATGTGATGGAATGATGGAGTGATGGAAGGATGGTATGGTGAAGGATGGTGTGATGGAAGGAAGTATGGTATGATGAAGGATGGTGTGATGGAAAGATGGTATGATGGAAAGGTGATATGATGAAGGATGGTGTGATGGAAGGATGGCATGATGGACGGATGGTGTGACGGACGGATGGTGTGATGAAGTATGTTATGATGAAGGATGGTTTGGTAGGTGGATGGTGTGATGGAAGGTTGGTGTGATGATGAATGGTAGGATGAATTATGTTATGATAAAGGATGGTATGATGGAAAGGGGGTATGATGAAGGATGGTTGATGTTGGATGTTGTGATGGTAGGATGGTGTTATGGAAAGGATGGTACGATGAAGGATGGTGTATATATTTTATGAAGGATGGTATGATGGTGTGATGAAGGATGGTATGATGAGGGGTGGTGTGATGGAAGGATGGAAGGTTGTTGTGTTGAGGGATGGAATGGTGAAGGATGATTTGATGGAAGTATGGTGTGATGAACTATTGTGTGATGGAAGGACGGTGTGATGGAAGGATAATGTGATGGAAGGATGGTATGATGAAGGATGGAAGGATGTGATGGATGGTGTGATGGAAGGATGACGTGATGAAGTATGGTATGATGGAGTGATGGGATGAAGAATGGTTTGATGGAAGGATGGTGTGATGGGCGGATGGTGTTTTTTTATTTTATTTTATTTTTTACCTTTATTTAACCAGGCAAGTCAGTTAAGAACATATTCTTATTTTCAATGACGGCCTGGGAACAGGGGGTTAACTGCCTGTTCAGGGGCAGAACGACAGATTTGTACCTTGTCAGCTCGGGGGTTTGAACTCGCAACCTTCCGGTTACTAGTCCAACACTCTAACCACTAGGCCACGCTGCCGCCGCCAAAAGGGTGGTGTGATGAATGATGGTTTGATGAAGGATGATGTGATGGAAGGTTGTGTGATGGTAGGAGGGTATGATGGAAGGAAGGTCTGATAGAAAGTTGCTATGATGAAGGATGGTGTGATGGAAGGATTGTGTGATGGAAGGAGGTTTTGATGAAGAATGGTATGATAGTAGAATTGTGTGATGGAAGGATGGTGTGATAGAATGATGGTGTGATGGAAGGATGGTGTGATAGGAGGATGAATAGATTGAAGGATGGTGTGATGAAAGGTGGGGTGATAGAAGGAGGGTGTCATGGATGGATGGTGTGATGGAAGGATAATGTGATGAAGGATGGTGTGATGGAAGGATGGTGTCATAGATAGTTACTATCAAGAGGAAGGTTGTTATAGGTCGATGGTGTGATGGAAGGATGGTGTGATATTATTATGGAAGGATGCAATGATGAATGATGGTGTGATGGAAGGATGGTGTGATGGAAGGATGCAATGATGAATGATGGTGTGATGGAAGGATGGTGTAATGGAAGGACAGTGTGATTGAAGGATGATGTGATGAAGGATGGTGTAATGGAATGATTATGTGATGAAGTATGGTGTGATGAAGGATGGTTTGATGAAGGATGGTATGATGAAGGATGGTGGGATGAAGGATGGTGTGATGAATGGATAGTGTGATGGAAGGATGGTGTGATGGAGAGATGCTATGTTGAAAGATGGTGGGGATGGCGTGATGGAAGGATTGTGTGATGGAAGGATTATGTAATGGAAGTATGGTAATGAAGGATGATGTAATGGAAGAATGGTATGATGAAGGATGGTGTGATTGATAGATGCTATGATGAAGAATGGTGTGATAGGTGGATGGAGTGATGAAAGGATGGTATGATGAAGGATGGTGTGATGAAGAATGGTGTGATGATGGATGGAGTGATGAAAGGATGGTGTGTTTGAAGGATTGTGTGATGGAGGGATGGTATGATGAAGGATGGTGTGATGAAGAATGGTGTGATGATGGATGGTGTGATTAAAAGATGCTATGATCAAAGGCGATGTGATAAATTGATGGTGTTATGGAAGGATGGTTTAAAAGAATGATGCTATGATGAACGATGGTGTGATGGAAGGATGCTATAATGAAGGATGGTATGATGGAAGGATGCTATGATGAAGGATGGTTTGACGGAAGTAAGGTGTAATAAAAATATGCTATGATGAAGGATGGTGTGATCGAAAGTTGCTATAATGAAGGATGTTGTGATGGATGGATGCTATAATGAAGGATGGTATGATGGAAGGGTGATGTGATGGAAGAATGGTGTGACGGATGGATGGTGTGATTGAAGGATGGTATGATGAAGATTTATGTGATGTAGGATGGTGTGTTGAAGTAGGGTGTGATGAAGGATGGTGTAATGGAAGGATGGTGTGATTGAAGGATGCTATGATGAAGGATGGTGTGATGGAAGAATGGTGTGATAGAAAGATGCTATGATGAAGGATGGTGTGAAAGGTGTATGGTGTGATGGAAGGATGGTGTGATGGAAGGATGGTGTAATGGAAGGATGGTGTGATTGAAGGATGCTATGATGAAGGATTGTGTGATGGAAGGATGGTGTGATAGAAAGATGCTATGATGAAGGATGGTGTGAAAGGTGGATGGTGTGATGGAAGGATGGTGTGATGGAAGTATGCTGTCATAGAAGGATGGTGTGATAGAAGGATGTTGTGATGGACAGATGGTGTGATTGAAGGTTTCTCTGATGAAGGATGATTTGATGGAAAGGTAGTGTGATGGAAGGCTGGTGTGATGGAAGGATGGTGTGATGGAAGGATGGTGTGATGGAAAGGTGGTGTGATTAAAGTATGGTGTGATGGAAGGATGGTGTGATGGAAGGATGGTGTGATAGAAAGATGCTATGACAAAGGATGGTGTGATAGAAAGATGCTATGACAAAGGATGGTGTGATAGAAAGATGCTATGACAAAGGATGGTGTGATAGAAAGATGCTATGACAAAGGATGGTGTGATAGAAGGATGTTGTGATGGACAGATGGTGTGATTGAAGGTTTCTCTGATGAAGGATGATTTGATGGAAAGGTGGTGTGATGGAAGGATGGTATGATGGAAGGATGGTGTGATGGAAGGATGATGTGATGGAAGGATTGTTTGATGAAGGACGATGTGATGAAAGGATGGTGTAATGGAAGGATGGTGTGATGGAAGGATGGTGTGATGGAAGGATGGTGTGATAGAAAGATGCTTTGATGAAGGATGGTGTGATAGGTGGATGGTGTGATGGAAGGATGGTGTGAAGAAGGATGGTGTGATGAGGTACGGTATGATTAGGTATGGTATGATGAAGGATGCTGTGATGGAAGGATGCTGTGATTAAAGGATGGTATGATGGAAGGATGGTGTGATGGAAGGATGGTGTGAAGAAGGATGGTGTGATGAGGTACACTATGATTAAGTATGGTATGATGAAGGATGCTGTGATGGAAGGATGGTGTGAAGAAGGATGGTGTGATGAGGTACGGTATGATTAAGTATGGTATGATGAAGGATGCTGTGATGGAAGGATGGTGTGATTAAAGGATGGTGTGATGGAAGGATGGTGTGATGAAGTATGGTTTGATGAAGGATGGTGTGATGGAAGGATGTTGTGATGAAGAATTGGTTTGATCAAGTAAGTTTAGATGAAGTGTGGTATGATGAAGGATTGTGTGATAGAAAGATGCTATGATGGAGGATGGTGTGATGGAAAGTTGCTATGATGAGGGATGATGTGATGGAAAGGTAGTGTGATGGAAAGATGGTGTGATAGAAAGATCCAGTGACGAAGGATGGTGTGGTAGGTGGATGGTGTAATGGAAGGATGCTATGATGAAGGATGGTGTGAAAGGTGGATGGTGTGATGGAAGGACGGTGTGATGGAAGGATGGTGTGATGGAAGGATGGTGTGATGGAAGGATGATGTGATGGAAGGATGGTGTGATGGAAGGATGGTGTGGTAGGTGGATGGTGTAATGGAAGGATGGTGTGAAAGGTGTATGGTGTGATGGAAGGATGGTGTGAAAGGTGTATGGTGTGATGGAAGGATGGTGTGGTAGGTGGATGGTGTAATGGAAGGATGGTGTGATTAAAGGATGCTATGATGAAGGATTGTGTGATGGAAGGATGGTGTGATAGAAAGATGCTATGATTGAAGGATGCTATGATGAAGGATTGGTGTGATGGAAGGATGGTGTGATGGAAGGATGGTGTAATGGAAGGATGGTGTGATTGAAGGATGCTATGATGAAGGATTGTGTGATGGAAGGATGGTGTGATGGAAGTATGCTGTCATAGAAGGATGGTGTGATAGAAGGATGTTGTGATGGACAGATGGTGTGATTGAAGGTTTCTCTGATGAAGGATGATTTGATGGAAAGGTAGTGTGATGGAAGGCTGGTGTGATGGAAGGATGGTGTGATAGAAAGATGCTATGATGGAAGGATGGTGTGATAGAAAGATGCTATGATGAGGGATGATGTGATGGAAAGGTAGTGTGATGGAAGGCTGGTGTGATGGAAGGATGGTGTGATAGAAAGATGCTATGACAAAGGATGGTGTGATGGAAGGATGGTGTGATAGAAAGATGCTATGACAAAGGATGGTGTGATTGGTGGATGGTGTAATGGAAGGATGGTGTGATGGAAGGATGCTATGATGAAGGATGGTGTGATGATGGAAGGATGATGTGAAAAAGGATGGTATGATGGAAGGATGGTGTGAAAAAGGATGGTATGATGGAAGGATGCTATGATGAAGGATGGTGTGATGGAAGGATGATGTGATGAAGGAAGGATGGAAGGATGGTGTGAAAAAGGATGGTATGATGGAAGGATGGTTTGAAGAAGGATGGTGTGATGACGAATGGTGTGATGAAGTACGGTATGATTAAGTATGGTATGATGAAGGATCGTGTGATGGAAGGATATTATGATGATATGATGAAGGATGGTATGATGGTGTGATGAAGGATGGCTTGATGAAGGATTGTGTGATGGGAGGATGGCGTGATGGAAGTATGGTATGATGAAGAATGCTGTGATGGAAGGATGGTGTGATGAAAGGATGTTGTGATGGAAGGATGGTGTGATGGAAGGATGGTGTGATGGAAGGATGGTGTGATGGAAGGATGGTGTGATGGAAGGTCAGTGTGATGAAGAATTGGTTTGATTAAGTAAGTTTAGATGAAGTATGGTATGATGAAGGATGGTGTGATGGAAGTATGGTGTGATTGAAAGATTCTTTGTTGAAGGACTGTGTGATGGAAGGATGGTTTGATGGATGCATGCTATGATGAAGGATGGTGTGATGGACGTATGGTGTGATGGAAGGATGTTATGATAAAAAGATGCTATGATGAAAGATGGTGTGATGGAAGGTTGCTATATTGAGGGATTATGTGATGTAAAGGTAGTGACATGGAAGGATGCTCTGATGAAGGATGGTGTGATGGAAGGATGGTATGATGAAGGATGATGTGATGGATGGATGGTGTGATAAAGGATGGTGTGTTGAAGGATGGTATGATGAAGGATGGTGTGATGAAGTATGGTGTGATAAAATATGGTGTGTTGAAGGATGGTATGATGAAGGATGGTGTGATGAAGCATGATGTGATGGAAGGATGGTGTGAATCTGAAAAGTGTCTCAAGATTTATTTGAAATAGTCCCTTTTGCCGTACATTATTTTGCTTAGGAATTATGTAGTGAGATCAGTGTAGTTCAAATGTGTTTTATTATATCCTGTATTCCGTTACTCTAAGTGGCTCAACACTTGAATATGGAATTTGTCTAACATTTGTCTAACATCAAACACTCTCTTTCCATTGTCTTCAATCCCATTCCCACTTGTTTCTGTGAGAAAGAGTCACTACTAGTTTCACACACACACACACACACACACACACACACACACACACACACACACACACACACACACACACACACACACACACACACACAGACACCCACACATTCAAGCACTTGTGCCCGCACACACACACCCACACACACACACACACACACACACAACGCTGAATGTTAAAAAGTGTGAAATTGAATGAGTGAATCAACAGGCCGTGGGTGAGAGTGAATCAACAGGCCGTGGGTGAGGCATCACACAAACAGACACTAACACAAGCTCTGACACTCACCTTGTGCATAGGGCTATAACGCGCTATAATGTGTGCTATAATTGCCTCATCCCTTGTATTCTTACGGCCTGGAAATGCTGTACCTTTCCAATGGCCTTAGGCACAACAGGCACAATGGTCGCTTGGCAACCAAACTCTCTCCTTGCCATAGGGGGGCTGTGGCATGGAAGGATGTAGAGAGGGAGGGATAGAAAGAAGAGAGGGAGAGGATGGTTAGTGAGAGAGAGAGAGAGAGAGAGAGAGAGAGAGAGAGAGAGAGAGAGAGAGAGAGAGAGAGAGAGAGAGAGAGAGAGAGAGAGAGAGAGAGAGAGGGGTAAAGGTAGAGAGGGAGAGAAGAGAGTAAAATGAGTGAGGGTGTAGAGAAGGATAATGAGAGAGAGGAGAGTAAAAGAGGAGAGGAGAGGAGAGGAGAGGAGAGGAGAGGAGAGGAGAGGAGAGGAGAGGAGAGGAGAGGAGAGGAGAGGAGAGGAGAGGAGAGGAGAGGAGAGGAGAGGAGAGGAGAGGAGAGGAGAGGAGAGGAGAGGGGGGATAGGATGAGAGAGGAGAGGGGATGGGGCAGGGCAGGATTGCGTGTGTGTGTGTGTGTGTGTGTGTGTGTGTGTGTGTGTGTGTGTGTGTGTGTGTGTGTGTGTGTGTGTGTGTGTGTGTGTGTGTGTGTGTGTGTGTGTGTGTGTGTGTGTGTTTGTGTGTGTGCGCGTGCGTGCGTGTTAGCAGATAAAGCATAAGGTGTTACATGGTAGGCAAGAGGAGAGGGAGTTCCCAGATGATGGAGAAACAGTGATGCCAGAGCAGTCTTGGTAGTTACAGTATATCATTATTAACTGTAAAGGTTATGGTTCTTCTATAGCCAATCGTAATGTTTCATGTTTTATGATTTCTTAGGTGTTGTTTTTAGTTATCCTGTTTTTATTCTTCACGGAATACTTTTATAACTTCCGTCATATCAACACAGTAATTATAAACTGGGTCGTTCGAGCCCTGAATGCTGATTGGCTAAAAGCCGTGGTATATCAGACTGTATACCACAGGTATGACAAAAACATTATTTTTACTGTTCTAATTACGTTGGTACCCAGTTTAGGAAAGCAATAAGGCACGTCAGGGGTTTGTAGCAGGTTGCCAATATGCTAAGGGCTGTTCTTAGGCACGACACAACGCAGAGTTATTGCTTAATTATAGAGCAGCAATTATGTGAGTGAAGTTTTGGGTTGTTTAGGTAGAAAAGCATCGTTAGACAATTACTTAATTGGAGCTGGGACCCAGCTGAGAGTTCTGCCTCTTCTATTTACAGTCATTATGTGAAAACAACAGCTGCCGTCCTTGGTTGTTATATCATCCATCTGATGAAGGACCGAACAGGGATCAGGATGTGGGTTTTATTGTGAAGACAATTTAACATACTGTATCTGTCTGTGTGTGTTGTGTCGGATGGATTTGTTCATGTCTTTGTACTTTAAACATGTTTCTCTCTCTCTTTATGTCTCTCTATGTATACCTCTCTCCTTATTGCTCTCCTTCTCTCTCTCACAGGATGGATACTCTCAGTATCACTTTGTCGGTTCTGCCTCTACGATAGAGAGAGACAGACAGAGACCCTACTCCTCCTCTCGCACCCCTTCAGTGTCCCCCGTACGAACCTCACCCAACAACCGCTCAGGTCAGTGTGTGTGTGTGTGTGTGTGTGTGTGTGTGTGTGTGTGTGTGTGTGTGTGTGTGTGTGTGTGTGTGTGTGTGTGTGTGTGTGTGTGTGTGTGTGTGTGTGTGTGTGTGTGTGTGTGTGTGTGTGTGTGTGTGTGTGTGTGTGTGTGTGTTTGAGAGAGAGAGAGAGAGCTGTCCCTTTTTGTCACCCTGATAAACTCTTCCCTCTAACTTCCTGTCCCTTAACCAGGCCAATGAGCCAGAGAGCTATAGGAGTACATTAGCATTAACCATTAGCATCAGCGCTAACCTGCCTATGGCTGTGCTTCCTTCACAGTGGGTTTAGCATGGTGATTAGGCAGAAAAGTGCTTTTACTCTCCCTGGCTTAGTGGACTCTTCAACTGACCCTGGCCTCAACTTCAGAGCAACCAGCTTCCATGCCTAATGGTGTGTGTGTGTGTGTGTGTGTGTGTGTGTGTGTGTGTGTGTGTGTGTGTGTGTGTGTGTGTGTGTGTGTGTGTGTGTGTGTGTGTGTGTGTGTGTGTGTGTGTGTGTGTGTGTGTGTGTGTGTGTGTGTGTGTGTAAAAGCTTTTCCAGGTCATTGGTAAGCCATCACTGTGTTGTACCACTCTATTGCTCTTCTCCTACTAAGAACTGAGATGGTGTAGCTGGTATTATAATGCTGTAAGTGAGTGTGTGGTATAGCAGTGAGTAGGGGTGAAGTTGAACATGATGACCTAAGTTGGAAGAGGATAGGAAAAGATGAGTTGAACTTTGAATATTGTCGTTGAAATGCAGGAGCTTTGAGGAATATAGAGACCCTGCTCTCTCCTCTATCCCTCCTCTCCACACCTCTACTTTCATTCCCGTTCTCCCTCTCCATCACCCCTCTATTTCTCTCTAATCCTGCATTCCATCATTCGCTCCTTCTTCTGTTCTCTAGTACATGCTGTTCTGTATCTACTAGAACCATGTTCCTCTGAGGCTCATCAAAGCAGATTGAGAGTGGGAGGAAGGGAAGGAGGGAGGGAGGGGGAGAGAGAGAGAAAGAGGTGGGGCAGTCAGAGAGAGAGAGAGATTTTATTTTATCAGTTATTTTAACAGGAAGTCAACCGAGGGTCTCATTTCTAGGTGATCCCTGGTACACAAGACACATTGAGATACAATTAAAAATACACATGCATAAATACATGTTAAAATACACACACATATGCCAAAAACACCATCATAAAGAACAGTTCAATTTCTCAGCTACTAGATCCTCAAACAACACTCAACTGCCCGAGAGGCTCCAGATCATCACATTTTAATGAGATCTGCAAATTTCAATCTTAAAAACTAAAGGTGGATTTACCTAATTCGGTGGTTCCATCGAGGATCCTCAAGAGTTAATCAACCCTGTGAACATGTTTTGTAAATCATGTTTTTATACTTCAACAATGAAGGTTAAGGTCAGTCGGAAAGCTTGCGTCCATAGAGCTTTGTAAACAAAGAGGGAGTAAGGAAGTGACCTATGGGTCTTTAGCCAATCCCAGCCAACCTTTTGATCCAGGATGCAGTGATGCGTATTAATACTGTCACCTATCATAAAGCAAAGGGGTGCTGTTGTAGACATCATCCAAAGGTTTTCACCTCTACGGGATCGGTGTCCCTCCACCGGTTGAGCTAACGTGCACTAATGTGATTAGAATGACGTTGTAAGTAACAAGAATATTTCCCAGGACATAGACATGTCTTATATGGGCAGAAAGCTTAAATTCTTGTTAATCTAACTGCACTGTCCAATTTACAGAAGCTGTTACAGTGAGAAAATATCACACTATTATTCGAGGATAGTGCACAACAACAAAAAACTTTTTTCACAGCAACTGGTTTGATACATTCACCTCTGATGGTAATTAATGTACTTACATTCAGTAATCTTGCTCTGATTTGTCCCAGAGATCAAATATAGCATAGTTTTGTTCAATAAAATCAATTGTTATATTAAAATGTAGGAATTGGGTTCCACAGTTTGAACCCATGCTGATTCCATTGAGTGTTTGTCAAAATGATATCCAAAAAAATAGATTTTTCGGGGTGGCTATGTTTCTATAAAAGCAGCGTCTCTGGTGGATTTGGTCTAGCAGTGAATGCATCAAAAGAAAAAGTCTGCAAAGCATTTTAAAATAATATTCACAAAAATACATATTCCTATCCAAATCTGGTGCAAAATATTCAATAGTGTAATTAGATCAATTTAACTATATGGAAGCGAGGTATGGAGTCCAACCTTTATTTACGATTAAATGCATTGGGAGACAAATTATCCAAAATATCCAAAGAAAGTACCAAATAATGCATGCAGAGAGGAACTCAGAAGAGTCATTTGAATTGTAAATAGAAAGAAAACAATACTAAAATGTTGGCACCATTTGAAATTAAGCCCCCAAACATCCTTACAATTCAAAGCGCTGGATACCCAAGAGCTGAGCCCTGAAAAGAGTCCCTTATGTCAGCTGTTAAAACCATTAAACAACCCTACTATCCAAACACACAGGAATATCTATCAAATTGTTACAGAAACTAAATCCTCCTATTAGACTAATTGGGAAAATGAAACAAAAACACAGAATGAACTAAATTGCTATCTGACCCTCAACAGAGAATACTAATTGACAAAATATCTCTAGTCTCTCAGAGATACAAAACAGAAACTGATCCTGACCAAATAAAGGCTCAGCGACCACCAATTAAAAGGGTATAGAAAAAGGGAGACACACAAAGACATGGCTAACCCAAGAGGAGTATCTATGTGGTCTACTGCACCACAGGGGAGGTAGAGACAGAGATGTACATTTTCCTCTACTGTGAGAAATACTCACAAATAAGTGAATATTATTGCCAGATATAGGATTTCCATAGCCTGAGGGACATCCCATGACCATTTGCTCCCGGAACTATGTACATTGTATATAACTTACAAGTAATACATAGTGTAGCCATCATCCATGTACATTATGTTGATTATTTACTATCCATTATTTTTTATATATTCATATTTTTATTTATCTACCTAAGTTTCCGTAGTGTTGTAACTGTATACATGTTTCTATTATTATTATTATTACTACTGAAGTAAACTGGATTTCATTATGCACATTGGATTGGACTCTATTGACTGAAATGCTTAAACACTTCACCAACAAAAACAGGTCACAACTCCTGCAGCTCTGTCGCACGCTGGGAATGTACATAGTCAATGGAAGGCTTCGATTGGACTGGCTTCGATTGGACTGGGTATGGGAAGAGGGCGAAGCCAGGGGCGACTGGGTATGGGAAGAGGGGGCGAAGCCAGGGGCGACTGGGTATGGGAAGAGGGGGCGAAGCCAGGGGCGACTGGGTATGGGAAGAGGGGGCGAAGCCAGGGGCGACTGGGTATGGGAAGAGGGCGAAGCCAGGGGCGACTGGGTATGGGAAGAGGGCGAAGCCAGGGGCGACTGGGTATGGGAAGAGGGGGCGAAGCCAGGGGCGACTGGGTATGGGAAGAGGGGGCGAAGCCAGGGGCGACTGGGTATGGGAAGAGGGGGCGAAGCCAGGGGCGACTGGGTATGGGAAGAGGGGGCGAAGCCAGGGGCGACTGGGTATGGGAAGAGGGGGCGAAGCCAGGGGCGACTGGGTATGGGAAGAGGGCGAAGCCAGGGGCGACTGGGTATGGGAAGAGGGCGAAGCCAGGGGCGACTGGGTATGGGAAGAGGGCGAAGCCAGGGGCGACTGGGTATGGGAAGAGGGGCGAAGCCAGGGGCGACTGGGTATGGGAAGAGGGCGAAGCCAGGGGCGACTGGGTATGGGAAGAGGGGGCGAAGCCAGGGGCGACTGGGTATGGGAAGCGTGGGCGAAGCCAGGGGCGACTGGGTATGGGAAGAGGGCGAAGCCAGGGGCGACTGGGTATGGGAAGAGGGGGCGAAGCCAGGGGCGACTGGGTATGGGAAGAGGGCGAAGCCAGGGGCGACTGGGTATGGGAAGAGGGGCGAAGCCAGGGGCGACTGGGTATGGGAAGAGGGCGAAGCCAGGGGCGACTGGGTATGGGAAGAGGGCGAAGCCAGGGCGACTGGGTATGGGAAGAGGGCGAAGCCAGGGGCGACTGGGTATGGGAAGAGGGGGCGAAGCCAGGGGCGACTGGGTATGGGAAGAGGGGGCGAAGCCAGGGGCGACTGGGTATGGGAAGAGGGCGAAGCCAGGGGCGACTGGGTATGGGAAGAGGGCGAAGCCAGGGGGACTGGGTATGGGAAGAGGGCGAAGCCAGGGGCGACTGGGTATGGGAAGAGGGCGAAGCCAGGGGCGACTGAGTATGGGAAGAGGGCGAAGCCAGGGGCGACTGGGTATGGGAAGAGGGCGAAGCCAGGGGTGACTGGGTATGGGAAGAGGGCGAAGCCAGGGGTGACTGGGTATGGGAAGAGGGCGAAGCCGACAGGACATAGGTTTGGTGGAGGTTTTGTTCCTGGCACAGACCGAGCAGCCACCATGGTGGGCCACAAAAATCACTACCGCAGGAAGGCGATAGTCCCGTTCATGCCAGGGTGACAGGTGAGGTGAGCATGGGCCCACTGAAGAATGTCAGAGCGAACTGAATCTGGCACAAACAGAGCCTTACAAGGACCGCTTCCTGGATCAGGCTGGTTCAGCTGAGCCTGACGAACACGGGACTCGATCTCCCAGGAGGCAGCAGCAACGATACAGAAGGATGGCTTAATGGTTTCTGGCTCAGTACCTGTGCTGTCTGCTGTGAACTGACGGGAGAAGGCGTCAGGCTTGGTATTCTTAGATCTGGGGCAAGAAAGGTTATACAACCTGCTACTGGGGAGGGGAGCTCCAGGCTGGAAGTCAATGGCACAGTCGTACGAGCGATGAGGCGGCAGAGTTGGGGTGTGGTGCTTATGGAACACAAGAGTTCAACTGTTATACTCTGGAGGAACAGAAGACAGGAATGGACTGGGGTACAGACAAGGCAGGTGGAAGAACAGAATGTAGACATTTGGAATGACAAAATGTACTCCAAGTAGTAACCCTCCCGGTGCTCCAGTCAATCTGTGGGTTGTGTAGTTTTAACAATGGATGGCCCAGAACCAGAGGAGAACAGGGACTGTCGATTATGTGGAAACTGATCTTTTCTTGGTGATTACCAGAGAGACGCAGGATGACTGGAACGGTTCTCACAGACATGGGAGAGAAGCTTACCATTGAGAGCGTAGGCATCAAGAGGTGAATTAAGAGGAACCGCGTCCGGGCCCAACTGGTTGACAACACCTCGGTCCAGAAAGCTCTCGTCGGCACCTGAATCTATAAGAGCAGCTAGAGGAAAAGCCTGACTCTACCACACAAGGTTGGCCTGGTTGTCCTGGTCTGGTGGAAGATGGGCAGACAATTTGACCCAATAGTATTTTCCCCATATCACCCGAGCCTATTCTTACTGGATGCAGGGAACAAGTGGAAACCAGGTGGCCAACCTCACCACAGTATAGACAGCTCCTGGTATGGACACGCCTCTGCCTCTCCTCTGGAGATAGACGGGTACGGCCGAGCTGCATGGGTTCAGGTTCAGAACATGCCTGGGGTTGGGATACAGTCTGAGTGAGTGAGTTCATGAATGCCTCCTGAAGAGGCTCCTCATCCCAGCCGCTCTCTGCTGCGAGGGTGCGGGACTCACATGCCATTTCAGCAACTATCTGGGAGCCTTGACGGAGGGACAGGAGTCGTTTAGCAGCGTCATTTCCGCAAACTGGGTGGTCAAAAATCTTCCTCATCTCCTCTGTGAATCTACTATAGGAGAACAAATGGGTGACTGTCTCTCCCACACAGCAGTGGCCCAGGAAAGCGTTGCTCCACAGAGGCAACCAATCAAAAACATAATCTTAGCTCGTTCACTAGCATAAGAGTAGGGCTGTTGCTCGAGATTACCATCGTAGCGCTCTGGAGTAGGAACAAACGGCTCCCGGGTGGAGAGGAGGGACTTTGGACAGGTTGTGGAGGCTGAGGTTGGAGTGTGCTGGGTTGGGACAGGTTGTGGAGGCTGAGGTTGGAGTGTGCTGGGTTGGGTTGGGACAGGTTGTGGAAGCTGAGGTTGGAGTGTGCTGGGTTGGTGTCAGGTTGTGGAGGCTGAGGTTGGAGTGTGCTGGGTTGGGACAGGGTAAACAGGTCTGGAGGGGAATCCAAGGGAGTGGTGGTGTGGTGAGTCCAGAACAGGGTAGCAGGGTGGTGAGATGTGGAACAGGAGCCATAGTCAGGGTGGGAAAATGAGCAAAGATTACGATCTGGCAGAGTGGAAGTGGCAGAACTGAGTATTTGCAGAGGTCTTGAGAGAGAGAGAGAGAGAGAGAGAGAGTGTGAGAGAGAGAGTGTGAGAGAGAGAGAGAGTGTGAGAGAGATAGAGAGAGAGAGAGAGAGAGAGAGAGAGAGAGAGAGAGAGAGAGAGAGAGAGAGAGAGAGAGAGAGAGAGAGAGAGAGAGGGAGAGGGAGAGAGAGAGAGAGAGAGAGAGAGAGAGAGAGAGAGAGAGAGAGAGAGTGTGTACTGGGGGAATGGCTGCAGGTCAAGCAGACACCGGATGACCACTAGGGGCTGTGTCAGGAGCAGATGTGACATTAACTGAACTGGGGTTACCAGTGAGTGTGTGTTTGTCTGTGCAACATTTCTGAGTGCCTGGGCGCTCAGTGTACCATGCTAATAGCACTCAGACCTGGTCTCCGGGGATAACCAGATCTAGCAGTGAAGGGTGTTCTGTTACAGTATTAATGAACCGTTTAACAGAGTTGTCTTAAACATTCCTCTCCACTCTTCTCCTGTCCTCTGTTGTTTTAGTAATGTAAGTTGTGTATGTTTCTGTTCGGTTGAACCTGCTATTTAAAAGTCTTCTATGATCTGGTCGGTTTAATAAAGTGCAGGTTAGCAGTATATATAATGTGTGAAGTACGTACTTGATAAGAGTGTGTAGGTAAGCAGTATTATAGACTGTAGTGTGTCGGTAAACAGCATTATAGACTGTAGTGTGCAGGTAAACATTATTATAGACAAGTATTATAGACTGTAGTGTGTAGGTAAACAGTATTATAGACCTTACTGTGTAGGTAAACAGTAGTATAGACTGTAGTGTGTAGGTAAACTGCATTATAGACCATAGTATGTAGGTAAACAGTAGTATAGACTGTAGTGTGTAGGTAAACAGCATTATAGACCGTAGTATGTAGGTAAACAGTAGTATAGACTGTAGTGTCTGGGTAAACAGTATTATAGACCAGTATTATAGACCTTACTGTGTAGGTAAACAGTAGTATAGACTGTAGTGTCTGGGTAAGCAGTATTATAGACCAGTATTACAGACCTTACTGTGTAGGTAAACAGTAGTATAGACTGTAGTGTCTGGGTAAACACTATTATAGACCAGTATTATAGACCTTACTGTGTAGGTAAACAGCATTATAGACTGTAATTTGTAGGTAAACAGCATTATAGACTGTAATGTGTAGGTAAACAGTATTATAGACTTTACTGTGTAGGTAAACAGCATTATAGACCTTACTGTGTAGGTAAACAGCATTATAGACCAGTATTTTAGACTGTAGTGTGTAGGTAAACAGTATTATATACTGTAGTGTGTAGGTAAACAGCATTATAGACTGTAGTGTCTGGGTGAAAAGTATTATAGACCAGTATTATAGACCTTACTGTGTAGGTAAACAGCATTATAGACTGTAGTGTGCAGGTAAACAGCATTATAGACCTTACTGTGTAGGTAAACAGCATTATAGACGGTAGTGTGTAGGTAAACAGCATTATAGACTGTAGTGTGCAGGTAAACAGCATTATAGACTAGTGTGTAGGTAAACAGTATTATAGACCTTACTGTGTAGGTAAACAGCATTATAGACCTTACTGTGTAGGTAAACAGCATTATAGACTGTAGTGTGTAGGTAAACAGCATTATAGACTGTAGTGTGCAGGTAAACAGCATTATAGACCTTATTGTGTAGGTAAACAGCATTATATACTGTAGTGTGTAGGTAAACAGCATTATAGACCTTACTGTGTAGGTAAACAGCATTATAGACTGTAGTGTGTAGGTAAACAGCATTATAGACCTTACTGTGTAGGTAAACAGCATTAAAGACTGTAGTGTGTAGGTAAACAGCATTATAGACCTTACTGTGTAGGTAAACAGCATTATAGACCTTACTGTGTAGGTAAACAGCATTATAGACTGTAGTGTGTAGGTAAACAGCATTATAGACTGTAGTGTGTAGGTAAACAGCATTATAGACTGTAGTGTGCAGGTAAACAGCATTATATACCTTACTGTGTAGGTAAACAGCATTATATACTGTAGTGTGTAGGTAAACAGCATTATAGACCTTACTGTGTAGGTAAACAGCATTATAGACTGTAGTGTGTAGGTAAACAGCATTATAGACCTTACTATGTAGGTAAACAGCATTATAGACCTTACTGTGTAGGTAAACAGCATTATAGACCTTACTGTGTAGGTAAACAGCATTATAGACTGTAGTGTGCAGGTAAACAGCATTATAGACCTTACTGTGTAGGTAAACAGCATTATAGACCTTACTGTGTAGGTAAACAGCATTATAGACTGTAGTGTGTAGGTAAACAGTATTATAGACTGTAGTGTGTAGGTAAACAGCATTATAGACCTTACTGTGTAGGTAAACAGCATTATAGACTGTAGTGTGTAGGTAAACAGTATTATAGACTGTAGTGTGTAGGTAAACAGCATTATAGACTGTAGTGTGTAGGTAAACAGCATTATAGACCAGTATTATATACTGTAGTGTGTAGGTAAACAGTATTATAGACCAGTATTATATACTGTAGTGTGTAGGTAAACAGCATTATAGACTGTAGTGTGTAGGTAAACAGTATTATAGACCTTACTGTGTAGGTAAACAGCATTATAGACTGTAGTGTGTCGGTAAACAGTATTATAGACCAGTATTATAGACTGTAGTGTGTAGGTAAACAGCATTATAGACTGCAGTGTGTAGGTATGCAGTATTATAGACCAGTATTGTAGACCTTACCGTGTAGGTAAACAGTATTATAGACTGTAGTGTGTAGGTAAACAGTATTATAGACTGTAGTGTGTAGGGAAACAGTATTATAGACTGTAGTTTGTAGGTAAACAGTATTATAAAGTGTAGTATCTGGGTGAACAGTATTATAGACCAGTATTATAGACTGTAGTGTGCAGGTAAACAGTATTATAGACTTTAATATTATAGACTGTAGTGTGTAGGTAAGCATTTTCAGGGGACTGTAATTGGGCCTGTGTGTGTGTGTGTGTGTGTGTGTGTGTGTGTGTGTGTGTGTGTGTGTGTGTGTGTGTGTGTGTGTGTGTGTGTGTGTGTGTGTGTGTGTGTGTGTGTGTGTGTGTGTGATTAAGCGTGATCAGGGGATTACTGTGTGCTACTATGGCAGGATACGACCTTCATGCTGTCACACTAAACACACCTAATGATGAATTGTGTGTGTGTGTGTGTGTGTGTGTGTGTGTGTGTGTGTGTGTGTGTGTGTGTGTGTGTGTGTGTGTGTGTGTGTGTGTGTGTGTGTGTGTGTGTGTGTGTGTGTGTGTGTGTGTGTGTGTGTGTGTGTGTGTGTGTGTGTGTGTGTGTGTTACAGTTAGCGCACCGGCCTCTCCCAGAGAGATGATGAGTATGAAAGAACGCAAAACCGAATACGACTCCACAGCAACCAACGCAGGTTTCCACGACAACGAAGGAGAGCACACCTCCCGAAAAGACACCATGGCAGGTGTGTGTGTGAAGGAGAGAGAAATTACAGACTATTACTTTCTATCTATATATTCTCACTCTCCCCCTCCCTCTAACTCTCTCCACTCTCTCTCTCTGTCTGACACCCTCTCTCTCTCATTCCCTCTGTCTGACACCCCCTCTCTTTCTCTCTGACAACCCCCCTCTCTCCCCCTTTTTCTCACCCCCTGTCTGTCACCCTCCCTCTATCTCCCCCTCTACCCCCCCTCTCTCTCTCTCTCCTCTTTCTCTGTCTGACAACCTCGCTCTCTCTCCCCCTCTACCCCCCCTCTCTCTCTCTCCTCTTTCTCTGTCTGTCACCCTCCCTCTATCTCCCCCTCTACCCCCCCCCTCTCTCTCTCTCTCCTCTTTCTCTGTCTGTCACCCTCCCTCTCTCTCCCCCTCTACCCCCCTCTCTCTCCCCCTCTTCCCCCCCTCCCTCTCTCTCCCCCTCTACCCCCCCTCTCTCTCTCCTCTTTTTCTGTCTGACAACCTCGCTCTCTTCTTTCAGTCAGAATCTCCTGTGGAACATCCACGTTGTTCCGGAACTCTTATGTTACTACTAATGACGAGATCGAACACAACCAGGTGAGCTACACCACACACACTACTAATATTATAACACAACCAGGTGAGCTACACCACACACACTACTAATATTATAACACAACCAGGTGAGCTACACCACACACACTACTAATATTATAACACAACCAGGTGAGCTACACCACACACACTAGCTACACCACACACACTACTAATATTATTATAACACAACCAGGTGAGCTACACCACACACACTACTAATATTATAACACAACCAGGTGAGCTACACCACACACACTACTAATATTATAACACAACCAGGTGAGCTACACCACACACACTACTAATATTATAACACAACCAGGTGAGCTACACCACACACACTACTAATATTATAACACAACCAGGTGAGCTACACCACACACACTACTAATATTATAACACAACCAGGTGAGCTACACCACACACACTACTAATATTATAACACAACCAGGTGAGCTACACCACACACACTACTAATATTATAACACAACCAGGTGAGCTACACCACACACACTACTAATATTATAACACAACCAGGTGAGCTACACCACACACACTACTAATATTATAACACAACCAGGTGAGCTACACCACACACACTACTAATATTATAACACAACCAGGTGAGCTACACCACACACACTACTAATATTATAACACAACCAGGTGAGCTACACCACACACACACTACTAATATTATAACACAACCAGGTGAGCTACACCACACACACTACTAATATTATAACACAACCAGGTGAGCTACACCACACACACTACTAATATTATAACACAACCAGGTGAGCTACACCACACACACACTAATATTATAACACAACCAGGTGAGCTACACCACACACACTACTAATATTATAACACAACCAGGTGAGCTACACCACACACACTACTAATATTATAACACAACCAGGTGAGCTACACCACACACACTACTAATATTATAACACAACCAGGTGAGCTACACCACACACACTACTAATATTATAACACAACCAGGTGAGCTACACCACACACACTACTAATATTATAACACAACCAGGTGAGCTACACCACACACACTACTAATATTATAACACAACCAGGTGAGCTACACCACACACACTACTAATATTATAACACAACCAGGTGAGCTACACCACACACACTACTAATATTATGAGCTACACCACACACACCACTAAACACAACCAGGTGAGCTACACCACACACACTACTAATATTATAACACAACCAGGTGAGCTACACCACACACACTACTAATATTATAACACAACCAGGTGAGCTACACCACACACACTACTAATATTATAACACAACCAGGTGAGCTACACCACACACACTACTAATATTATAACACAACCAGGTGAGCTACACCACACACACTACTAATATTATAACACAACCAGGTGAGCTACACCACACACACTACTAATATTATAACACAACCAGGTGAGCTACACCACACACACTACTAATATTATAACACAACCAGGTGAGCTACACCACACACACTACTAATATTATAACACAACCAGGTGAGCTACACCACACACACTACTAATATTATAACACAACCAGGTGAGCTACACCACACACACTACTAATATTATAACACAACCAGGTGAGCTACCACACACACTACTAATATTATAACACAACCAGGTGAGCTACACCACACACACTACTTATATAACACAACCAGGTGAGCTACACCACACACACTACTAATATTATAACACAACCAGGTGAGCTACACCACACACACTACTAATATTATAACACAACCAGGTGAGCTACACCACACACACTACTAATATTATAACACAACCAGGTGAGCTACACCACACACACTACTAATATTATAACACAACCAGGTGAGCTACACCACACACACTACTAATATTATAACACAACCAGGTGAGCTACACCACACACACTACTAATATTATAACACAACCAGGTGAGCTACACCACACACACTACTAATATTATAACACAACCAGGTGAGCTACACCACACACACTACTAATATTATAACACAACCAGGTGAGCTACACCACACACACTACTAATATTATAACACAACCAGGTGAGCTACACCACACACACTACTAATATTATAACACAACCAGGTGAGCTACACCACACACACTACTAATATTATAACACAACCAGGTGAGCTACACCACACACACTACTAATATTATAACACAACCAGGTGAGCTACACCACACACACTACTAATATTATAACACAACCAGGTGAGCTACACCACACACACTACTAATATTATAACACAACCAGGTGAGCTGACACCACACACACTACTAATATTATAACACAACCAGGTGAGCTACACCACACACACTACTAATATTATAACACAACCAGGTGAGCTACACCACACACACTACTAATATTATAACACAACCAGGTGAGCTACACCACACACACTACTAATATTATAACACAACCAGGTGAGCTACACCACACACACTACTAATATTATAACACAACCAGGTGAGCTACACCACACACACTACTAATATTATAACACAACCAGGTGAGCTACACCACACACACTACTAATATTATAACACAACCAGGTGAGCTACACCACACACACTACTAATATTATAACACAACCAGGTGAGCTACACCACACACACTACTAATATTATAACACAACCAGGTGAGCTACACACACACACTACTAATATTATAACACAACCAGGTGAGCTACACACACACACTACTAATATTATAACACAACCAGGTGAGCTACACCACACACACTACTAATATTATAACACAACCAGGTGAGCTACACCACACACACTACTAATATTATAACACAACCAGGTGAGCTACACCACACACACTACTAATATTATAACACAACCAGGTGAGCTACACCACACACACTACTAATATTATAACACAACCAGGTGAGCTACACCACACACACTACTAATATTATAACACAACCAGGTGAGCTACACCACACACACTACTAATATTATAACACAACCAGGTGAGCTACACCACACACACTACTAATATTATAACACAACCAGGTGAGCTACACCACACACACTACTAATATTATAACACAACCAGGTGAGCTACACCACACACACTACTAATATTATAACACAACCAGGTGAGCTACACCACACACACTACTAATATTATAACACAACCAGGTGAGCTACACCACACACACTACTAATATTATAACACAACCAGGTGAGCTACACCACACACACTACTAATATTATAACACAACCAGGTGAGCTACACCACACACACTACTAATATTATAACACACACACTACTAATATTATAACACAACCAGGTGAGCTACACCACACACACTACTAATATTATAACACACACACTACTAATATTATAACACAACCAGGTGAGCTACACCACACACACTACTAATATTATAACACAACCAGGTGAGCTACACCACACACACTACTAATATTATAACACAACCAGGTGAGCTACACCACACACACTACTAATATTATAACACAACCAGGTGAGCTACACCACACACACTACTAATATTATAACACAACCAGGTGAGCTACACCACACACACTACTGATATTATAACACAACCAGGTGAGCTACACCACACACACTACTAATATTATAACACAACCAGGTGAGCTACACCACACACACTACTAATATTATAACACAACCAGGTGAGCTACACCACACACACTACTAATATTATAACACAACCAGGTGAGCTACACCACACACACTACTAATATTATAACACAACCAGGTGAGCTACACCACACACACTATAATATTATAACACAACCAGGTGAGCTACACCACACACACTACTAATATTATGACACAACCAGGTGAGCTACACCACACACACTACTAATATTATAACACAACCAGGTGAGCTACACCACACACACTACTAATATTATAACACACACACTTCTAATATTATAACCAGGTGACACACACACTACTAATATTATAACACAACCAGGTGAGCTACACCACACACACTACTAATATTATAACACAACCAGGTGAGCTTACTAATATTATAACACACACACTACTAATATTATAACACAACCAGGTGAGCTACACCACACACACTACTAATATTATAACACAACCAGGTGAGCTACACCACACACACTACTAATATTATAACACAACCAGGTGAGCTACACCACACACACTACTAATATTATAACACACACACTTCTAATATTATAACACACACACTACTAATATTATAACACACACACTACTAATATTATAACACAACCAGGTGAGCTACACCACACACACTACTAATATTACACAACACGCACACTTCTAATATTATAACACACACACTTCTAATATTATAACACACACACTTCTAATATTATAACACACACACTACTAATATTACACAACACACACACACACACACGAATACATACATACACACACACAAACAAACACACACACACACACATACACACACACGTACATTCTGTCACGTTCGTTGTTGGAATGAGCAGACCAAGGCGCAGCGTGCGTAGAGTTTCACATATTTTAATAAATTGAGACTCAATCAAAAACAAACAAGCACAAACTAAATGTGGCGTTCTGGGCTGCTCACAGGCAGCTACACAAAAACAAGGTCCCACAAAAACCAAAGGTGGAAAAAAGGCTGCCTAAGTATGATCCCCAATCAGAGACAACGATAGACAGCTGCCTCTGATTGGGAACCATACCAGGCCAACAAAGAAATAGAGAAACTAGAATGCCCACCCAAATCACAACCTGACCTAACCAAATAGAGAAATAAAAAGGCTCTCTAAGGTCAGGGCGTGACACATACAGTTGAAGTCGGAAGTTTACATACTCCTTAGCCAAACACATTTAAACTCAGTTTTTCACATTTCCTGACATTGAATCCTAGTAAAGATTCCCTGTATTAGGTCAGTTAGGATCATCACTTTAGTTTAAGAATGTGAAATGTCAGAATAATAGAAGAGAGAATGATTTCTTTCAGCTTTTATTTCTTTCATCACATTCCCAGTGGGCTAAAAGTTTACATGCAGTCAATTAGTATTTGGTAGCATTGCCTTTAAATTGTTTAACTTGCTTGGGTCAAACATTTTGGGCAGCCTTCCACAAGCTTCCCACAATAAGTTGGGTGAATTCTGGCCCATTCCTCCTGACAGCTGGTGTAACTGAGTCAGGTTTGTAGGCCTCCTTGCTCGCACACGCTTTTTCCATTCTGCCCACAACTTTTATACAGGATTGAGGTCATGGCTTTGTGATGGCCACTCCAATACCTTGACTTTGTTGTCCTTAAGCCATTTTGCCACAACTTTGAAAGTATGCTTGGGGTCATTGTCCCTTTGGGAGACCCATTTGCGACCAAGCTTTAACTTCCTGACTGATGTCTTGAGATGTTGCTTCAATATATCCACACAATATTCCTCTCTCATGATGTCATCTATTTTGTGAAGTGCACCAGTCCCTCCTGCAGCAAAGCACCCCCACAACATGATGCTACCACGGTTGGGGTGGTGTTCTTCGGCATGCAAGCCTCACACTTTTTCCTACAAACATAACGATGGTCTTTATGGCCAAACAGTTCTATTTTTGATTCATCAGACCAGAGGACATTTCTCCAAATAGCACAATCTTTGTCCCCATGTGCAGTTGCACACCGTAGTCATGCTCATTTATGGCAGTTTTTGAGCAGGTGCTTTGTCCTTGCTGAGCGGCCTTTCAGGTTATGTTGATATAGGACTCATTTTACTGTGGATATAGATACCTTTGTATGTTTTTCCTCCAGCATCTTCACAAGGTCATTTGCTGATTTTCTGGGATTGATTTGCACCTTTCACACCAAAGTACGTTCATCTCTAGGAGACAGATCACGTCTCCTTCCTGAGCGGTATGACGGCTGCGTGGTCCCATGGTGTTTATACTTGCACACTATTGTTTATATAGATGAACGTGGTACCTTTAAGCATTTCAAAATTGCTCCCAAGGATGAACCAGACTTGTGGAGGTCTGCACATTTTTTCTGAGGTCTTGGCTGATTTATTTTGATGTCAAGCAAAGAGGCATTGAGTTTGAAGGTAGGCCTTAAAATACATAGTCAGGTTCACCTCCAATTGACTCAAATGATGTCAATTAGCCTATCAGAAGCTTCTAAAGCCATGACATCATTTTCTGAAATTTTCCAAGCTGTTTATTAAAGGCACAGTCAACTTAGTGTATGTAAACTTCTGACCCACTGGAATTGTGATACCTTGAATTATAAGTGGAATAATCTGTCTGTCAACAATTGTTGGGAAGATTACTTGTGTCATGCACAAAGTAGATGTCCTTACCGACTTGCCAAAACTATAGTTTGTTAACAAGAAATTTGCTGCACGCACACACACACACACACACACACACACACACACACACACACACACACACACACACACACACACACACACACACACACACACACACACACATATACACAGACACAAACACATACGTATGCACACACACACACACACACATATACATATACACAGACGCACACACACATACATGCACACACACATACACACAACCACGCACCCACGCACACACATAAGTACACGCACATACAACACACACACACACATACAACACACACACGCACACATACAACACACACACACACAGACACATACACACACGCACACACACACAGACACACACAGATTTTTACGTCCCATCTTGTCGCCAAGTTACCTCCTTGGCATCTGGTGCCATGGTGATGGTTGTCACGGTTACGTCTTCAGGAAGGCGGAGGTTCTGATAAGCTCTGATGCCTTCTGGAATCTTCCCCACTGAACCCGCCGAAAATCTGAGATTGAAACCGTTGCAACATGAATCCATACCCTGCCCTTATCTAATTAATAAACCTTATATTTTAACCTCAGATAAAGTTAGACAGATTAAACAGCTCTGTGTTTTCACTTCCTTTCCAGATCCCTCCCCAGCCCATGGCCCCTCAGGCAGACTGCTCCTCTACACCCCTAAAAGACTACGACACGTTCCCTCCATCCCTCCCTCCCTCCTTCCCCCCTCCGCAGAACCCTGGCCGCATGCTGGATGACTCCTTCTTCGTGCCTCCAGATCAGCCCCTCCCCCAGCCCCCATCTCAGGCCGCCACGGACCTCCGGATGCACCTTGGCCTTAAGTCCACTGGCAACTATGTGGACTTCTACTCTGCATCCCGGCCCTACTCCGAACTCAACTACGAGACCAGCCACTACCCGGCTTCACCTGACTCCTGGGTCTAAAGACAGGAGTCACAACTTAACATGGGTCCTGGAGAGATACAGGCTGGTGTAGGGTTTAGCTCCAGCCCAACACTAACAAACAGCACACCTGCAAGGTGTAATGAACCATTGATTTGAGGATATTAGGTTTATTAGTGCTGGGCTGGAACAAAATCCTGCATAGTCCCGTAGCTCTCCAGGATTGAGAGTGAAGAACACTAGTGTAGAGTAAATAGGGGGTCCGAGGTTAATGTTAGTAACCAACGGCAAACAGGGATTGAAGGGGGTTAGGGGGTGCTAGGGGGTTGTGAGGGAATGAGGTGTGAAGAGAGACTGCGCATGTGCATGAATACCACAAGACATTTTGCCGCCAGTTCAGTTTGTTCAAAGCTTGTTCCACTGGGAAAGGGAGTTGGATAGATGTGTCTGAGAGAGAGAGAGAGAGAGAGAGAGAGAGAGAGAGAGAGAGAGAGAGAGAGAGAGAGAGAGAGAGAGAGAGAGAGAGAGAGAGAGAGAGAGAGAGAGAGAAAAGTCCTTGACAGAAGAAAAGAAAAATAAACAACTGAATGATGACGGAAGGCTTTTACCTCTTTGGAGTTGCATTGCTTGACTTTCAGAAAGAAGAAGGGGAATGGAGTGGAGTGGAGCGGAGTGGAGTGGAGTGGAGCGGAGTGGAGAAATGGAAGAGAGGAGTGTTTTTTGGCAAGTCGGGTGAAAAGTAACAGACCAGAGAAGGGGGGGAGAAGATGAGAGGAAAACACCAAGCACAAGACAGGACAGGATGTTTACAGGAAAAACAAGGGGTCAGCTTTCCACACGTTCATTTCATTGACTTCTGACTTATGTCAATCAAAGCTTGTACCTTTCTATGGAGTGTTGTCTGTTGAAGAAGAATCTTCCAGCCTTTTAGGTTTTTATTTTCACATCTTTTTTATTTGTACTTTTTGAAGTTGTGGATGTACAGTATTTTGGTGTACAGTACAGTACAGTACAGTACAGTGACAGTACAGTACAGTACAGTGACAGTACAGTACAGTAACAGTACAGTGACAGTACAGTACAGTACAGTACAGTGACAGTACAGTACAGTGACAGTACAGGACAGGACAGTACAGTGACAGTACAGGACAGTACAGTGACAGTACAGGACAGGACAGTACAGTGACAGTACAGTACAGTACAGTGACAGTACAGGACAGTGACAGTACAGTGACAGTACAGTACAGTGACAGTACAGTGACAGTGACAGTACAGTGACAGTACAGTGACAGGTACAGTGACAGTACAGTGACAGTACAGTACAGTACAGTGACAGTACAGGACAGTACAGGACAGGACAGTACAGTGACAGTACAGGACAGTACAGGACAGGACAGTACAGTGACAGTACAGGACAGTACAGGACAGTACAGTGACAGTACAGTGACAGTGACAGTACAGTGACAGTACAGTACAGTAACAGTACAGTGACAGTACAGTGACAGTACAGTACAGTGACAGTACAGTGACAGTACAGTGACAGTACAGTACAGTGACAGTGACAGTACAGTACAGTGACAGTACAGTACAGTGCCAGTACAGTGACAGTACAGAACAGTGACAGTACAGAACAGTACAGTGACAGTACATTACAGTGACAGTGACAGTACAATGACAGTACAGTGACAGTACAGTACAGTGACAGTGACAGTACAGTGACAGTACAGTACAGAACAGTACAGTACAGTGACAGTACAGTGACAGTACAATGACAGTACAGTGACAGTACAGTACAGTGACAGTGACAGTACAGTGACAGTACAGTACAGTGACAGTACAGTACAGTGACAGTACAGTACAGTGCCAGTACAGTACAGTACAGTACAGTGACAGTGCAGTGACAGTACAGTCCAGTGACAGTACAGTACAGTGACAGTACAGTACAGTGACAGTACAGTGACATTACAGTACAGTGACAGTACAGTGACAGTACAGTACAGTGACAGTGACAGTACAGTGACAGTACAGTGACAGTACAGTACAGTGACAGTACAGTGACAGTACAATGACAGTGACAGTGACAGTAACAGTACAGTGACAGTACAGTACAGTGACAGTACAGTGACAGTACAGTGACAGTACAGTACAGTACAGTGACAGTACAGTGACAGTACAGTGAAAGTACAGTACAGTCACAGTACAGTACAGTGACAGTACAGTGACAGTACAGTGACAGTACAGTACAGTGACCATACAGTGACAGTGACAGTACAGTGACAGTACAATGACAGTACAGTGACAGTACAATGACAGTACAGTGACAGTACAGTACAGTGACAGTACAGTACAGTGACAGTACAGTGACAGTACAGTAACAGTACAGTGACAGTACAGTGACAGTGACAGTACAGTGACAGTACAGTACAGTGACAGTACAGTGACAGTGACAGTACAGTGACAGTGACAGTACAGTGACAGTACAGTGACAGTACAGTGATAGTGACAGTACAGTGACAGTACAGTACAGTGACAGTACAGTAACAGTACAGTACAGTACAGTGACAGTGCAATGACAGTACAGTACAGTAACAGTACAGTACAGTACAGTGACAGTACAGTGACAGTACAGTGACAGTACAGTACAGTGACAGTGACAGTTGACCTGGATGGTATTGTGTATATTACACATCTCGTCACTGCCGACCGACCAGCTGACCGGCCACTGGATATTGTTTTCTAGTAACAGAATAGAGACTGAGAAGAAAACACTTCCCACTGGGCACACCACCTCATTTCAATGTGGATATTTGGTTCATATTTGGTTCAGACATTGATCAAGTGAGATTACAACCTATATTCACCCACTGAAAAAGACTGCCAATAGTTAGTTGAATGTCCAATGTGTTGTCACTGTGCTTTCAACCATCTAAAAGCACAACCAAATTCCAATGGAAAAACAATGTCTTATTTTTGGTTTAGTTGTCACAGTCTATCACTGTGCTTTCAACCATTTAAAAGCACAGCAAAGTTCAAATGGGAATATAATGTCAGATATTTTGTTTATTTATACAACCAATTCATGTGTAATCACTTATCACTGTGCTTCATCTCACTACATTACAAGTACATGTGCAAGTGATTAATACCGATTGAGATTCTACCAGATTATTACAACAACTGTGAAGATCTGCACAGACCTGCGACCACCTATACATGCTATCCTGATCACGCACGCTTTATATGATTACATAACAAGAAATGTATAGATACAGTAAAAAATGTAAATGTGGCCATTGGGTGTGTTACTCATTTTAAGGTTAAATGTTACATTAGTTTGTCAGATAGCCTTATCTTAAGACTTCTTACTGTCTTGCAAAAATAATATTGAATTGTGTTCTGTTGACCAAGCAATCAAATATCAACATTTATAGGAGATGTATCTACTGTTTGGATAGCTCCAGCTGACCCACTGGCTTCATCTTTAACTGGTGCTTTTGGTTGAGTTGGTGACATGAATCCAACATATCATTTGTAACTTGTCGACAAATTAACAGGCTATTTGTTATATTCAGGAGATGATGTTTAATTATGTTTGGTTGTCAACACAACCATATTTCAATATTTGAAGATGCATCTTCTGCTTGAATAGTTCCATCTGTGCCACTGAGACCGTGTTAAATCGGATCAGCTGTGGAAAAAAATCTGCTGTGAAAAGTTCTGATGTGATTGGTCAAAAAAACTATTAGTGAAAGACAGATCAGAATTGGGATGCCTGTGTAAATGCAATACAATTAGTGAAAGACAGATCAGAATTGGGATGCCTGTGTAAATGCAAATACAATTAGTGAAAGACAGATCAGAATTGGGATGCCTGTGTAAATGCAAATACAATTAGTGAAAGACAGATCAGAATTGGGATGCCTGTGTAAATGCACTACAATTAGTGAAAGACAGATCAGAATTGGGATGCCTGTGTAAATGCAAATACAATTAGTGAAAGACAGATCAGAATTGGGATGCCTGTGTAAATGCACTACAATTAGTGAAAGACAGATCAGAATTGGGATGCCTGTGTAAATGCAATACAATTAGTGAAAGACAGATCAGAATTGGGATGCCTGTGTAAATGCACTACAATTAGTGAAAGACAGATCAGAATTGGGATGCCTGTGTAAATGCACTACAATTAGTGAAAGACAGATCAGAATTGGGATGCCTGTGTAAATGCACTACAATTAGTGAAAGACAGATCAGAATTGGGATGCCTGTGTAAATGCAAATACAATTAGTGAAAGACAGATCAGAATTGGGATGCCTGTGTAAATGCACTACAATTAGTGAAAGACAGATCAGAATTGGGATGCCTGTGTAAATGCAAAATTAGTGAAAGACAGATCAGTTGGGATGGCTGTGTAAATGTACAATTAGTGAAAGACAGATCAGAATTGGGATGCCTGTGTAAATGCACTACAATTAGTGAAAACAGATCAGAATTGGGATGCCTGTGTAAATTCCAATTAGTGAAAGAAACAATTGGGATGCCTGTAAATTTTAGTGAAAGACAGTTTGGGTGTGTAAATGCACTACAATTAGTGAAAGACAGATCAGAATTGGGATGCCTGTGTAAATCACTACAATTAGTGAAAGACAGATCAGAATTGGGATGGCTGTGTAAATGCACTACAATTAGTGAAAGACAGATCAGAATTGGGATGGCTGTGTAAATGCACTACAATTAGTGAAAGACAGATCAGAATTGGGATGCCTGTGTAAATGCACTACAATTAGTGAAAGACAGATCAGAATTGGGATGCCTGTGTAAATGCACTACAATTAGTGAAAGACAGATCAGAATTGGGATGCCTGTGTAAATGCACTACAATTAGTGAAAGACAGATCAGAATTGGGATGGCTGTGTAAATGCACTACAATTAGTGAAAGACAGATCAGAATTGGGATTAAATGCACTACAATTAGTGAAAGACAGATCAGAATTGGGATGCCTGTGTAAATGCAATACAATTAGTGAAAGACAGATCAGAATTGGGATGGCTGTTAAATGCATTACAATTAGTGAAAGACAGATCAGAATTGGGATGCCTGTGTAAATGCACTACAATTAGTGAAAGACAGATCAGAATTGGGATGGCTGTGTAAATGCACTACAATTAGTGAAAGACAGATCAGAATTGGGATGGCTGTGTAAATGCACTACAATTAGTGAAAGACAGATCAGAATTGGGATGCCTGTGTAAATGCATACAATTAGTGAAAGACAGATCAGAATTGGGATGGCTGTGTAAATGCAAAATAATTGTGAAAGACAGATCAGAATTGGGATGGCTGTGTAAATGCACTACAATTAGTGAAAGACAGATCAGAATTGGGATGCCTGTGTAAATGCAAATACAATTAGTGAAAGACAGATCAGAATTGGGATGCCTGTGTAAATGCACTACAATTAGTGAAAGACAGATCAGAATTGGGATGCCTGTGTAAATGCACTACAATTAGTGAAAGACAGATCAGAATTGGGATGCCTGTGTAAATGCACTACAATTAGTGAAAGACAGATCAGAATTGGGATGCCTGTGTAAATGCAATACAATTAGTGAAAGACAGATCAGAATTGGGATGCCTGTGTAAATGCACTACAATTAGTGAAAGACAGATCAGAATTGGGATGCCTGTGTAAATGCACTACAATTAGTGAAAGACAGATCAGAATTGGGATGCCTGTGTAAATGCAAATACAATTAGTGAAAGACAGATCAGAATTGGGATGCCTGTGTAAATGCACTACAATTAGTGAAAGACAGATCAGCATCTGGGATGCCTGTGTTGAATAGTTCAGATCAGAATTGGGATGGCTGTGTAAATGCAAGACAATTAGTGAAAGACAGATCAGAATTGGGATGGCTGTGTAAAACTACAATTAGTGAAAGACAGATCAGAATTGGGATTGGTAAATGCAAATACAATTAGTGAAAGACAGATCAGAATTGGGATGCCTGTGTAAATGCAATACAATTAGTGAAAGACAGATCAGAATTGGGATGCCTGTGTAAATGCAAATACAATTAGTGAAAGACAGATCAGAATTGGGATGCCTGTGTAAATGCACTACAATTAGTGAAAGACAGATCAGAAGTGGGATGCCTGTGTAAATGCACTACAATTAGTGAAAGACAGATCAGAATTGGGATGCCTGTGTAAATGCAATACAATTAGTGAAAGACAAATCCGAATTGGGATGGCTGTGTAAATGCAGCGTGTCTTAGTTGGTCTTTAGTTCCAGGTTGCATACAAATAAATAACATCTCCACCTCACACCATAAATCAAAGTTTAAATAATATTAGTGAATCAAACTTGAAATGCACCCTAAATAACGTTTGATTTGATGTAGTCTGAGTTTTTAACTTGTTGGTTGAGATGGAGAAGTGAATCCAACATATCTGTAACGGTTCTTGTGTCGAAGGAGAGGCGGACCAAAACGTAGCGTGGTTATTATTCATGGTTCTTTAATAAAGAAACTATACATGAATAGACTAACAAAACCAAGAAATGTGCCAAAACCAAAACAGCCCTATCTGGTGCAGAGACAGACAGGAACAATCACCCACAAACCCCAACACCAAACAGGCTACCTAAATATGGTTCCCAATCAGAGACAATGACTAACACCTGCCTCTAATTGAGAACCATATCAGGCCAAACACAGAAACAGACAAACTAGACACACAACATAGAATGCCCACTCAGATCACACCCTGACCAAACAAAACATAGAACATACAAAGCAAACTATGGTCAGGGTGTGACAATATCAATCACTAATTAGTAGACGAACTGGAATTAAAGCCAAACTACTGTAGCTCAGATGGAACTATCCAAATAGAAGATACATTTCCTTCTAATGTTCATGGTTGCGTTGACAACTCAATATCATTATATTTGAAATCAACCAGAGCCTGAAACACTGGGCCTGTAGCATATCCATGTTTAGTTGAATTATGGGTTTCATTGAAACAACAGTTGTTGATGACGTTGTAAATGCTATATAGGCCTTATAGTAGTATAATTGATGGTATATTCGTGATATAGTATGGTCACATTTCAACTTTTGTGTCAAAACTACCCTTTGGAATGACTTTTCCACAAACACTGAATCTATTTGGTTTTTAATTGGAGATGTCTGAGCAGTTTTTGTCACGATAGCACATTGGCAGAAGTCAGTCACAAATGTTGTAGCTAAGCAGGGCTGGGCATGGTTAAAGCCCTGGATGGGAGACCAAACAGTAGCTGTAGGTTGATCAACTATCCAGTAGGAGGTGCTGCCCAGCCTGTTGCTTTTTTCTGATAGTGAATATAACAATTGAAGATCTGATGTTGTTTTAAAGGTACAAATTCAACATGTTTTATATAAGGTTTTTCTATGTTGAAATTTGGTTACCTGATGATATAATTCTGTGGTTGAAATTTCACCCTCAAAACAACAGTAATATTGATACTGTATTTTCCACATAGATTCCAAGTCACAATAAGTTGACAAATTACATCGAAACAACGGTGATTCAACCAGTTTGTGCCCAGTGGGTTTGAAACAATGTCAATCAATGATCACTGTCCTGTTTCCCCTTTCCAACCAACATCTGTTCTAACAGCCAGAGGGATGTGAGTCTGTTCTAACAGCCAGAGGGATGTGAGTCTGTTCTAACAGCCAGAGGGATGTGAGTCTGTTCTAACAGCCAGAGGGATGTGAGTCTGTTCTAACAGCCAGAGGGATGTGAGTCTGTTCTAACAGCCAGAGGGATGTGAGTCTGTTCTAACAGCCAGAGGGATGTGAGTCTGTTCTAACAGCCAGAGGGATGTGAGTCTAACAGCCAGAGGGATGTGAGTCTAACAGCCAGAGGGATGTGAGTCTGTTCTAACAGCCAGAGGGATGTGAGTCTGTTCTAACAGCCAGAGGGATGTGAGTCTGTTCTAACAGCCAGAGAGATGTGGGTCTGTTCTAACAGCCAGAGAGATGTGAGTCTGTTCTAACAGCCAGAGGGATGTGAGTCTAACAGCCAGGGGGATGTGGGTCTGTTCTAACAGCCAGAGGAATGTGAGTCTGTTCTAACAGCCAGAGGGATGTGAGTCTATTCTAACAGCCACAGGGATGTGGGTCTGTTCTAACAGGCAGAGGGATGTGAGTCTAACAGCCAGAGGGATGTGAGTCTGTTCTAACAGCCAGAGGGATGTGGGTCTGTTCTAACAGCCAGAGGGATGTGAGTCTGTTCAAACAGCCAGAGGGATGTGAGTCTGTTCTAACAGCCAGAGGGATGTGAGTCTGTTCTAACAGCCAGAGGGATGTGGGTCTGTTCTAACAGCCAGAGGGATGTGAGTCTGTTCAAACAGCCAGAGGGATGTGAGTCTGTTCTAACAGCCAGAGAGATGTGGGTCTGTTCTAACAGCCAGAGAGATGTGGGTCTTTTCTAACAGCCAGAGGGATGTGGGTCTAACAGCCAGAGGGATGTGAGTCTAACAGCCAGAGGGATGTGAGTCTGTTCTAACAGCCAGAGGGATGTGGGTCTGTTCTAACAGCCAGAGGGATGTGAGTCTATTCTAACAGCCAGAGGGATGTGGGTCTGTTCTAACAGGCAGAGGGATGTGAGTCTAACAGCCAGAGGGATGTGAGTCTGTTCTAACAGCCAGAGGGATGCGGGTCTGTTCTAACAGCCAGAGGGATGTGAGTCTGTTCAAACAGCCAGAGGGATGTGAGTCTGTTCTAACAGCCAGAGAGATGTGGGTCTGTTCTAACAGCCAGAGGGATGGATAACAGCCGGAGGGATGTGGGTCTAACAGCCAGAGGGATGAGTCTAACAGCCAGAGGGATGTGAGTCTGTTCTAACAGCCAGAGGGATGTGGGTCTGTTCTAACAGCCAGAGGGATGTGAGTCTGTTCTAACAGCCAGAGGGATGTGGGTCTGTTCTAACAGCCAGAGAGATGTGAGTCTGTTCTAACAGCCAGAGGGATGTGGGTCTGTTCTAACAGC
>NC_068424.1:13384299-13399299 GCF_023373465.1 Oncorhynchus keta
CTGACAATTGGAATTGTTTACCATGGATCATTTAGCTATTTGATTTAGAATTTTAGGACCCCTGTAAGTATATATAAAAAAAATGCACAAATTATTTGATACAATATTGAATTTGGTCTTTACTACTATAGCCCATAGAAATGCATTGAATAACATAGTGCTAGAGGCGTCACTACAGACCATGGTTTGATTCCAGGCTGTATCGCAACCGGCCTTGATTGTATCACAACCGACCTTGACAGTCCCATAGGGCTGTGCAGAATTGGCCCTAGCGTCGTCCAGGTTAGGGTTTGGACAAGGTAGGCCGCCATTGTAAATAAGAATTTGTTTTTTTAATGACTTGCCTAGTTAAATAAAAGTTAAATACATTTTTTTTTTTTAGATTTAAAAAATGTTTTAAAAAATGTATCATAAAGTGTCTGTCCTATATTTAGAGGATATAAGAAAGCTCAGGGTATATACCCCAAACATTAGGAGCACCTTCCTTGTATTGACTTGCATCCCTCTCTACAAGGTGCACCAAGGTGTCAAAAAGTTCCACAGGGATGCCGGCCCATGTTGACTCCAATGCTTCCCACAGTTGTGTCAAGATGGCTGGATGTCCTTTGGGTGGTGGTTGACTCCAATGCTTCCCACTGTTGTGTCAAGATGGCTGGATGTCCTTTGGGTGGTGGTTGACTCCAATGCTTCCCACTGTTGTGTCAAGATGGCTGGATGTCCTCTGGGTGGTGGTTGACTCCAATGCTTCCCACTGTTGTGTCAAGATGGCTGGATGTCCTTTGGGTGGTGGTTGACTCCAATGCTTCCCACTGTTGTGTCAAGATGGCTGGATGTCCTTTGGGTGGTGGTTGACTCCAATGCTTCCCACTGTTGTGTCAAGATGGCTGGATGTCCTTTGGGTGGTGGTTGACTCCAATGCTTCCCACTGTTGTGTCAAGATGGCTGGATGTCCTTTGGGTGGTGGTTGACTCCAATGCTTCCCACAGTTGTGTCAAGATGGCTGGATGTCCTTTGGGTGGTGGTTGACTCCAATGCTTCCCACTGTTGTGTCAAGATGGCTGGATGTCCTTTGGGTGGTGGTTGATGCTTCCCACTGTTGTGTCAAGATGGCTGGATGTCCCTCCAATGCTTCCCACTGTTGTGTCAAGATGGCTGGATGTCCTTTGGGTGGTGGTTGACTCCAATGCTTCCCACTGTTGTGTCAAGATGGCTGGATGTCCTTTGGGTGGTGGTTGACTCCAATGCTTCCCACAGTTGTGTCAAGATGGCTGGATGTCCTTTGGGTGGTGGTTGACTCCAATGCTTCCCACAGTTGTGTCAAGATGGCTGGATGTCCATTGGGTGGTGAACCATTCTTGATACACACAGGAAACTGTTGAGTGTGAAAAACCCAGCAGCGACACAAACCGGCGTGCCTGGAACCTTCTACCATAGCCCGTTCAAAGGCACTGAAATAATTCGACCCATTCACCCTCTTAATGGCACACATACACAATCCATGTCTCAATTGTCGCAAGCCTTAAAAATCCTTCTCCTGTCTCATTCCCTTCATCTACAATGATTGAAGTGGATTTAACAAGTGACATCAATAAGGGATCATAGCTTTCACCTGGAGTCAGCTGGTCAGTCTATGTAATGTAAAGAGCAGGTATGCTTAATGTTTTGTATACTCAGTGTATATAAGTGTATATATATTTTGGATACATATTTAACTCTTTTAACCCCGTGTATTACTAAACTAATTCCATACTTCCCTAAAATGTTTTATGCAGTACCAGGTTACCTTCAGAAGAGTCGCGTGACACTTGTGGGAAACACCACCGTGTTTGTGAGAGTCTCCCCTTTCCATAGTGGGGTCAGTTTTTAGCCCAAACAGTTTTTAGCCCAAATGATTCGGATGCTTCAGACAGAAATTGGCACCTCGATGGTACCGACTTCAGACTAGTCCAAAGATGCTTGTGGGGGTCATGGAGCAAAATGGAAAACACCATCGTGTTCGTGAGAGTCATATTAGTTTGTAAACCATTCGGACACTACAGACTTCAGACTCTAAGTACGATTTTCAGGATGTCTCCTGGTCTGACAAACAACGCTGTAGCTCCTCCACTTTCCACCACAGATGCAGAAGGCCGACATAGACGGATACAGTGGATTGAGACACAGCCCATACAAAAACAGATCTATAGTTTAAACAGATTTTGATGGGGATTTTGTATTTTGTTAATTAGATAATAATATTAAAATTGTAAAAATAAAGAAAAACCCTTGAATGAGTAGGTGTTCGAAAACGTTTGACCGGTAATGTATACTGTTGAATAGAGATAACATAGTGTTTAAGTGTGATGGGTCCTTCTACACAAACACATATACTGTTGGATAGAAATAACAATGTTTCGATGAGCACTCATACACACGACTCAAGGTATTTCTCAAGGCTGTATTCTCCCCTCTAGTGGCCATATGCAAGCAAACACACACACACACACATATATGCACACAGACAAACTGTTTCCACCAGTGGAGGCTGCTGAGTGGAGGACGGCTCATAATAATGGCTGGAATGGAGTGAATGGAATGGCATCAAACACATTGTTTCCATGTGTTGATGTATCTGAAACAATTCCACCCTATTCTACTCCAGCCATTACCACGAGCCTGTCCTCCCCAATTAAGATGCCAGCAACCCCTTGTAGTCTACACACTCATATATATATATATATATGGTTTCCAATGTTTGATGCCATTCCATTCGTGCCATTACAGCCATTATTATGAGCCGTCCTCCACTGAAGCCTCTACAGAATAAAAAATATTCCAAAACATGCATCCTGTTTGCAACAAGGCACTAAAGTGATACTGCAAAGAAATGTGCAAAGCAATTACATTTTTTGTCCTGAATACAAAGTGTCATGTTTGGGGCATATCCAAAACAACACATTACTGAATAACACTCTCTATATTTTCAAGCATAGTGGTGGCTGCATCATGTTATGGGTATGCTTGTAATCGTTACCTTAACAATTACAAGCATACCCATAACATGATGCAGTTTTTCAGGATAAAAAATAAACGGAATGGAGCTAAGCACAGGCAAAATCCTAGAGGAAAACCTGGTTCAGTTTGCTTTCCAACAGACACTGGAATATGAATTCACCTTTCAACAGGACAATAAATCAAATCAATAACGTTAAACACAAGGCCAAATCTACACTGGAGTTGCTTACCAGGAAGACAGTGAATGTTTCTGAGTGGAAGAGTTACAGTTTTGACTTAAATCTACTTGAAAATCTATGTAAAGACCTGAAAATGGTTGTCTAGCAATGATCAACAACCAATTTGACAGAGCTTGAAGCATTTTGAAAAGAAAACTGGGCAAATGTTGCACAATCCAGGTGTGGAAAACTCTAAGAGACTTACCCAGAAAGACTCCCAGCTGTAATCGTTGCCAAAGGTGCTTCTAAAAAGTATTGACTCAGGGGTGTGAATACTTATGTTAATTAGATATTTCTGTATTTCATTTTGTTTAATACATTTTGCTAAAATTGTGCAGTAAATCAGTGATCATGAATACTTTCTGAAGGCACTGTATGTTGTTTATGTTGTGACTTAAATCTACTTGGTTCTATAAAAAAAGGACACAAGGAAAGCAGTAACCTCCTTGCCTTTTGATTGATTGGGAGAGACAGAGGGAGATGCCTGCTTTTACAGTATCTATCCATGGGAAATTCTTTATTCTGGCACCAGCCGCATCCCGTACCACCCTCTCGACGTCAGACTTAACTTGACTTCCCTATTTGTCTGATATTTTCACTGTCGTCATCACGCACAGTTGCCAAACAAGAAGCCACGTTGACGAACTGGACTGAAGTCGACTGCTGCTGTTTACCCCCAGAAAAGAAAAGGAATAGCTATTTAAACGAGTGTTTTCACGCTTCCGACAGACATTAGTTAGATATGTCTTCGCCACCGAAGGAGAAAATCGAGACCAAAGGAGGACACCTCCCGGCTGGTATTGAACCTTATGTTGCTTTTTTACAGCACAAGCAACATCGCTTTTTGTATTCACGGTTCAGCTGACGTATCACGGCATATGCATTAGGCCTATGTCAATAGTTGCATTTGACAACGTTAGTTAGATATACATACATTTCAAGTAGACTAACGTGTGTACGCTAACATGTGCTGCTGTTGAACAATATCGTATAGTTTAGCAATTAAATCTGTTTTTTCCCCTGTCGTTAGGGCTATTTCCCGGATGACGTGCCATATTGTAACGTTAGCTAAACGCTTGATCCACACCACGCCTATCGAATACGACCTAATCTTGCAAGACAATTTGATAAACGTTACCAATGCTAGATTGCCATTAAAGCTATATATTTGATTATAGCTTAGTATCGTGGAAGCGACCTTTTTTAAAAGTCTGTGGGGAATCTGATAACACCTAAGGAGTACGTGGACAGAAAGTAGGGCACGATAGTATGCCATAATTGCCAGAAGACACTGACCCCTCCCATTACGCATGTTTACACTGGGCTGCACTGGGGTCAGTACGCAATTAGGAGTTACATTAACACCGTGGAGCGGTGCAAGATATGGGTCGAGAAACATATCTTAATGCAGGAATGGGATTAGCCCTTGATCATGACTCTCCGTTACATTACACATGAGTCATTGGACAAAGGTGTCTTCTATAGGCGGGAGTTTTATTAAGAGCCGTGACTCTCTGAACATTAATAACACGGGTACGGTTTTGGAAGCACAAGTACCTTATCTTTTCAAAAAACAAAGGTTAAAGTGATACACCTTTTTATAGGGTTAGGATTCCCACATGGTCACATTTCCATGTTACTGCGCTTGTTTACGGTAAACATACAGAAGACAGACGCACAATTGATAGGGCGGCGCACAATTGGCCCAGCGTCACCTGGGTTTGGCTGGAATAGGCCGTCATTGTAAAATAAAAATGTATTCTTAACTGACTTGCCTAGTTAAATAAAATAAAAATGTGTTGTCACTGAAAAATACTGTTTACTGTTAAAACCAGTTAAATCAGTGTACAGTAAGTGTGTATTTAGTTTTTGTGAAATTATTTTGATGGGATATGTTTCCAGAACCGTACTGCAATTGAGAATTAATTCACGTTTAGATGGAGTATTTGGGTTCGATTCTGAAGGGGGACCAGTACGAAAACTGTAGGCCTATGCACTCACTACTGCAAAGGCGTCCATATGCTTCCCAGCCGAAACTGTTCGTAAGAGTTTGTGCATATATTATGACAACAGTTTGTGACCATTTGAACTTCGGCAAGGTTTTTTGGGGGGGTTGTTCGGTAATCTGAAGTCTACGCCCCATTGTCGGGATTCGTCAATACATTTATTATTTTGTATTTATTTAACTCTTATTTTACCAGGTAAGTTGACTGAGAAAACGTTTTCATTTACAGCGACGACCCGAGTCTTTTGTCATTCAATGAGAGAGAACTCACTTTCATGTAATTTTTGTCATTGTGAAATACTGCACCAAACATCTTAGTTGGATGTAAAATTGAGTCACTAAGATCTTCCCTGCAAAAACATCAAAATTAATGACAGATTTACCGAGTTATCTTAAATTAATTCAGACAATTTCGAGGAAGTATATGCTGGTTACAGTGTCTCAAAATGGACAAACAGTACTATTGCTGCTTTTTCTAATTTTTCATACAAAGGTCTTTTGGGGGAGTATGTGAGCACACTGGTTTAGGCGCCAGACGAACTGAAGCATGCTGACACCTTAAATCGCTCTGGATTAGAGCGTCAGCTAAATGTAAAAATATATGTATTTCCGCATGATATGGGTGCAATCACTGTCTTCATTCTGGATCACAAGCTATCTACTGTATGTCCTTTATATTACACAGACTGGCCTGTCACCCAGTTAGGCTATCTGATTATATTACACAGACTGGCCTGTCACCCAGTTAGGCTATCTGATTATATTACACAGACTGGCCTGTCACCCAGTTAGGCTATCTGATTATATTACACAGACTGGCCTGTCGCCCAGTTAGGCTATCTGATTATATTACACAGACTGGCCTGTCACCCAGTTAGGCTATCTGATTATATTACACAGACTGGCCTGTCACCCAGTTAGGCTATCTGATTATATTACACAGACTGGCCTGTCGCCCAGTTAGGCTATCTGATTATATTACACAGACTGGTCTGTCGTCCATTTAGGCTATCTGATTTATATTACACAGACTGGCCTGTCGCCCAGTTAGGCTATCTGATTATATTACACAGACTGGCCTGTCGCCCAGTTAGGCTATCTGATTATCTGTCTGTCTGTGGTTTTATTTAACTGCTTTTGTGAAGGACATTTTCATTTTGCCTGAGCCTTTTATCTACTCTTGTACCCTAATGCAGTGCTTCCCAAACTCAGTCCTGGGGACGGTTTTGTCTAGAAGGTATACAGCTTTCATCAAAATTGACTTTTCATAGCAGGTGTAGGACATTTTACGCAGCAGGTTAGGAAATGTAATGTTTTGAGTTGATGCATTGATTATTTGAAACCGCTGTGCAGTGCTAGGACAAGCACCCTTTGGGGTCCCCAGGACCGAGTTCGGGAAAGGTATCTGCTATCCGGGGTCCTTGGGACGTCCCTACCCGAAACCCTTACCTAACCTGTAACTTAACCATTTTAAATGTCATCTTCAATGGGGGTAGGGATGTCCCAAGGATCCCGGATAGCATGGACCGTTTGGGGGACGCTGTCCTAATGTGTGTCAACGTGCATGTGGTGTGTGTTAATATGTAACAGTTTTGGTGTTTTAATGTGCATGTTTGTTTGTTTGTTAATGTGTAACTGTCCTAGTGTGTAGCTAATTGCGTGTGTCTGTGTGTGCGTGTGTCTGTGTGTGTGTGACAGTAAAGGCAGGGGGGATGAGGATAGTACAGAAGCACCAGGGAGCAGCTCCACCCGAGACCCCTCCCATCAAAGACGAGGATGAGGACTTTGTGGAGGAACCTAGGTAACACACACACACTAAACTTTGACCTGTGGCCTCTGAACAGCATGTCAGAATACTGTTGCTTTTTAAAATGATCAATACACACACACACACACACCGACACACACACAGAGTCCTAATGTTTCATTTTAAGAACTGGTGAGAACATTCTACAAACAAGCCAATCACCCTCTAATTCACCAAATAACCTGTGATTGGCCGGTAGCTGTACTAGAGGAGAAAACCACCAGGTCTGATACTATCTGTTCAACAAGGTGAGGGCCACCTTGTTTTACTTAGATGGTTGTTATGGCCTACTGTTTAGTGGTTGTTCTGAACATGTCTGAGGCTTCATTAATGTGTTGTCTATGTCTGAGGCTTCATTAATGTGTTGTCTATGTCTGAGGCTTCATTAATGTGTTGTCTATGTCTGAGGCTTCATTAATGTGTTGTCTATGTCTGAGGCTTCATTAATGTGTTGTCTATGTCTGAGGCTTCATTAATGTGTTGTCTATGTCTGAGGCTTCATTAATGTGTTGTCTATGTCTGAGGCTTCATTAATGTGTTGTCTATGTCTGAGGCTTCATTAATGTGTTGTCTGAGGCTTCATTAATGTGTTGTCTGAGGCTTCATTAATGTGTTGTCTGAGGCTTCATTAATGTGTTGTCTATGTCTGAGGCTTCATTAATGTGTTGTCTGAGGCTTCATTAATGTGTTGTCTGAGGCTTCATTAATGTGTTGTCTGAGGCTTCATTAATGTGTTGTCTGAGGCTTCATTAATGTGTTGTCTGAGGCTTCATTAATGTGTTGTCTGAGGCTTCATTAATGTGTTGTCTGAGGCTTCATTAATGTGTTGTCTGAGGCTTCATTAATGTGTTGTCTGAGGCTTCATTAATGTGTTGTCTGAGGCTTCATTAATGTGTTGTCTGAGGCTTCATTAATGTGTTGTCTGAGGCTTCATTAATGTGTTGTCTGAGGCTTCATTAATGTGTTGTCTGAGGCTTCATTAATGTGTTGTCTGAGGCTTCATTAATGTGTTGTCTGAGGCTTCATTAATGTGTTGTCTGAGGCTTCATTAATGTGTTGTCTGAGGCTTCATTAATGTGTTGTCTGAGGCTTCATTAATGTTGGGTAAAAGAATGGTGCTTTACACCCCCGCTAAGTTCCTCTCTGCGTCTCCACTCTTGAGCAATGTCTGTTTATACAGGTGAAATATTCCCACCACACTACCTGTGTGTGTGTGTGTGTTTCTTTGTGCATACGTGCACGTGTCTGTTGAGTTTACTCTGCAAAGACAACCGACCGGGTTAACAACCAGCTGAGTTCTATGGAATCATTCAAACTCAGCTAGTCCAATATTTTATTAGGATCCCCATAAGTTCCTGTCAAGGCAGCTACTACTCTTCCTGGGGTCCAAACAGGAACAACAAAACAATAGTCTGCATCATTAACACAACCATACATCACACAATACATTGTGCGCTATACAAGTGTACACTGCTCCAACAATACGAGTGTACACTGCCCCACCAATACGAGTGTACACTGCTCCAACAATACGAGTGTACACTGCCCCACCTATACGAGTGTACACTGCTCCAACAATACGAGTGTACACTGCCCCACCAATACGAGTGTACACTGCCCCACCAATACGAGTGTACACTGCCCCACCAATACGAGTGTACACTGCCCCACCAATACGAGTGTACACTGCTCCACCAATACGAGTGTACACTGCCCCACCAATACGAGTGTACACTGCCCCACCAATACGAGTGTACACTGCCCCACCAATACGAGTGTACACTGCCCCACCAATACGAGTGTACACTGCCCCACCAATACGAGTGTACACTGCCCCACCAATACGAGTACACTGTACACTGCCCCACCAGTGTACACTACGAGTGTACACTGCCCCACCAATACGAGTGTACACTGCCCCACCACGAGTGTACACGAGTGTACACTGCTCCAACAATACGAGTGTACACTGCCCCACCAATACGAGTGTACACTGCTCCACCAATACGAGTGTACACTGCCCCACCAATACGAGTGTACACTGCCCCACCAATACGAGTGTACACTGCCCCACCAATACGAGTGTACACTGCCCCACCAATACGAGTGTACACTGCCCCACCAATACGAGTGTACACTGCCCCACCAATACGAGTGTACACTGCCCCACCAATACGAGTGTACACTGCCCCACCAATACGAGTGTACACTGCCCCACCAATACGAGTGTACACTGCCCCACCTATACGAGTGTACACTGCCCCACCTATACGAGTGTACACTGCCCCCCACGAGTGTACACTGCCCCACCTATACGAGTGTACACTGCCCCCCACCTATGTACACGAGTGTACACTGCCCCACCTATACGAGTGTACACTGCCCCACCTATACGAGTGTACACTGCCCCACCTATACGAGTGTACACTACACTGTACACTGCCCCACCTATACGAGTGTACACTGCCCCACCTATACGAGTGTACACTGCCCCACCTATACGAGTGTACACTGCCCCACCTATACGAGTGTACACTGCCCCACCTATACGAGTGTACACTGCCCCACCTATACGAGTGTACACTGCCCCACCTATACGAGTGTACACTGCCCCACCTATACGAGTGTACACTGCTCCACCTATACGAGTGTACACTGCTCCACCTATACGAGTGTACACTGCTCCACCAATACAAGTGTGTACGCTATAACATTTACAATATTACAACAATATAATGTTAGTGTGTGCCGATGTTCTTAAGAGCAAACAAAATCTGTCGTTAGGTCTGTAAAAGTAAAGAGGGCAAGAGGTTTAGAGTATAGGAATGCACCTGGCAGGGTGTGCCCTCGACTGCGCCTGTCTAGAGAAGACTTCCCTATTCGGGAGTGTAGTAGTCACATGATTTCTCTTGACTCTGCAGTGGTCTGACCGACAACAAACTATGTCTATCTTCTATGGAACATGTATACAGTATGTACTGTAATTCATTTACATTTCTATAGTACTCTGGAGGAACTTTTCTCAGAGAGATATATATATATATATATATATATACATACATACACAGCTAAAGTCGGAAGTTTACATACACTTAGGTTGTAGTCATTAAAACTTGTTTTTCAACCACGCTACAAATTTCTTGTTAACAAACTATAGTTTTGGCAAGTTGGTCAGGACATCTACTTTGCGCATGACACAAGTAATTTTCCAATAATTGTTAACAGACAGATTATTTCACCTACAGTGAATTATATCACAATTCCAGTGGGTCAGAAGTTGAAATACTATGTTGACTGTGCCTTTAAACAGCTTGGAAGATTCCAGAAAATTATGTTATGGCTTTAAAAGCTTCTGATGGGCTAATTGACATAATTTGAGTCATTTGGAGGTGTACCTGTGGATGTATTTCAAGGCCTACCTTCGAACTCTGTGCCTCTGTGCTTGACATCATGGGAAAATCTAAAGAAATCAGCAAAGACCTCAGAAAAAAATTGTAGACCTCCATAAGTCTGGTTCATCCTTGGGAGCCATTTCCAAACGACTGAAGGTACCACGTTCATCTGTATAAACAATAGTATCCAAGTATAAACACCATGGGACCACGCAGCCGTCATACCGCTCAGGAAGGAGACGCGTTCTGTCTCCTTGAGATGAACGTACTTTGGTACGAAAAGTGCAACTCAATCCGAGAACAACAGCAATGGACGATGTGAAGATGCTGGAGGAAACGGGTACAAAAGTATCTATATCCACAGTAAAACGAGTCCTATACCGACATAACCTGAAAGGCCGCCCAGCAAGGAAGAGGACTGTTCCAAAACCGCCATAAAAAAGCCAGACTACGGTTTGCAACAAAGATCCTACTTTTTAGAGAAATGTCCTCTGGTCTGATGAAACAAAAATAGAACTGTTTGGCCATAATGACCATCATTATGTTTGGAGGAAAAAGGGTGAGGCTTGCAAGCCGAAGAACACCATCCCAACCGTGAAGCACGGGGGTGGCAGCATCATGTTGTGGGAGTGCTTTGCTGCAGGGGGGACTGGTGCACTTCACAAAATAGATGGCATCATGAGAGAGGAATATTGTGTGGATATATTGAAGCAACATCTCAAGACATTAGTCAGGAAGTTAAAGCTTGGTCGCAAATGGGTCTTCCAAAGGGACAATGACCCCAAGCATACTTCTAAAGTTGTGGCAAAATAGCTTAAGGACAACGAAGTCAAGGTATTGGAGTGGCCATCACAAAGCCCTGCCTGACCTCAATCCTATAGAAAATGTGTGGGCAGAACTGAAAAAGCGTGTGCGAGCAAGTTGAACAGTTCGATTTACAGGCTCAAAATGGCCTGAAACAAAGACCTTTCTTCTGAAACTCATCAGTCTATTCTTTTTCTGAGGAAATAACTGAAGATCACTTAGAACGCTGTGTTCTACTCCCTTCGCAGAACTGCGCATATAGGCTCTAACCAGAATAGAAAGAGGAGTGGGAGGCCCCAGTGCACAACTGAGCAAGAGGACAAGTACATTGGAATGTCTAGTTTGAGAAGCATATGCATCACAAGGCCTCAACTGGCAGCTTCATTAAATAGTACCCGCAAAACACCAGTCTCAACGGCAACAAAACAAGGACATTTCTAAGTGACCCCAAATCTTTGAACGTGTGTGTGGTGGTAGAGGAGGAGATTGGTTGCTGTGTGATAGCTGAACCACAGAGAGAGGCTTTACCTTCCATCCTGGCCTAAAGAGGCAGGCTGCCATAATGGCTCCGGGTTCTCTCTGGAGAGATCAGAGGCGGCTGTGAGTCTGTCCGTGTGAAATGCAGTAGAAATCCCCACTGATGCATGGCTCCGGGTTCTCTCTGGCGAGATCCGAGGCGGCTGTGAATCTGCCTGTGTGAAATGCAGTAGAAATCCCCACTGATGCATACAACTTGGCTCTTGCCCTCGTTCTGGCTCAAGCTGTCGCTCATTAAAGAGCTAGTTTAGAGTGTGTGCATGTGTGTGTCCACCTGCTCTCGACAGTGGGCAGGTGGGTTCTGTGTAGATGTGGAGCCGAGTGGCCAAGGGAACGCCTGTCACATACAATTTAGACCTCGAAGATGGATGGGAGGAGAGAGAGAGAGAGAGAGAGAGAGAGAGAGAGACACAGACTGAGAGGGGGGTTAGAGAGGCTTGGTTCGCTCTCCCAGTCCAAGTAAATCTTGAACTGTTGAAGCCAGTATAGTCAACAGAGTGTTTTCACCATGGTCAACTCTGCTCTGCCACACACACTTCCTGGTCTTCTGGGTCTTCTGTCTTCTTCCTGTTGCACCAGTTGGGAGTAAAACAAAAAAAACAAAAGTTGGCCTTAAATGATTGGTCAAATGTTTTGCACAACCAAAAATATGACTTGTCGTTGCTTCATCGTTCATGAGATTTAAAGATTCATAATGACGTTTGGTATGCCGCGTCTGTTACTAAGCTGTTGCCATTCTTGTGGCCAAATTTACACTGTTTGTAAAGTGCTCTCTGCCCATAGAGTCTACACTGCCTGTAAATTACACACTTCACACATCATTTTGTAAAGCTCACCACATACGTTTTCTTAACCAACTGGATCAATCAATAAATGATTACTGTGAGAATGACTATCAATGCGTGACCAGAATATTCAAATAAAGTAGGCTAATGCCATTGAAGGCTTGTATCAAATCTTTACTTACTGCAACTCCTAAAGTCATCCGTTTTTTTAAATTATGTTAAATCATTTCCCAGCGTGTGGTCAGCTATAATTTCATCACTGTTTTTGATTGGGCCAGCACCATTGCGCTGATTTGATACAAGCACGGGGACTCGTCTCAATAACTCAATGGCAGATCTCCATTTTTGATATTTATCTAAATTGAGGTGAGTGCTCATGATGATCTGGTCTACTCATGAGTTTTTTTTATTTTTTTTATTTAACTAGGCAAGACAGTTAAGAACATTTTTATTTACAATGCCCGCCAGGCAAAAGGCCTCCTACGGGGGCTGGGATTCAAAATAAAAATGACACTACATGGCCAAAGTATATGTGGATTCGACTATTTCAGCCACACTCGTTGCTGACATGTATACAATTGAGCACAAAGCCATGCAATCTCCATAGACAAACATTGGCAGTAGAGTGGCCCACACTGAAGAGCTCAGTGCCTTTCACCTTGGCACCATCATAGGATGCCACCTTTCCAACAAGTCAGTTGGTCAAATTGCTGCCCAGGTCAACTGTAAGTGCTGTTAATGTGAAGTGGAAACGTCTAGGAGCATCAACGGCTCAGCCGCGAAGTGGTAGGCCACACAAGCTCACAGAACAGGACTGCCGAAGCGTGTTGTGCGTAACGACGCCTGTCCTCGGTTGCATCACTCACTACCGAGTTCCAAACTGCCTCTGGAAGCAACATCGGCACGAGTACTGTTCGTCGGGAGATTTAATGAAATGGCTTTGAATTGGAATGCGACTACGAGCCAGGCCTAATTGTCAAACATCAGTGTACGACCTCACTTGTGCTCTTGTGGCTAAATGGAAGCAAGTCCCCACAGCAATGTTCCAAAATCTAGAGGAAGGCCTTTCCAGGAGAGTGGAGGCTGTCAATGGCAGAAAAGGGGGACCAACTCCATATTAATACCCATGATTTTGGAATGAGATGTTCGTCGACCAGTTGTCCACATACACTAAAAGTATGTGGTTGTTCCACCTAGCTATGTTAAGATAATATGTGGTTGTTCCACCTAGCTATGTTAAGATAATATGTGGTTGTTCCACCTAGCTATGTTAAGATAATATGTGGTTGTTCCACCTAGCTATGTTAAGATAATATGTGGTTGTTCCACCTAGCTATGTTAAGATAATGTGGTTGTTCTACCTAGCTATGTTAAGATAATATGTGGTTGTTCCACCTAGCTATGTTAAGATAATATGTGGTTGTTCCACCTAGCTATGTTAAGATGAATGCACAAACTGTAAGTCGCTCTGGAGAAGAGTCTGTTTAAATGACTAAAATGTAAAAACGTAGTGGATCATTTTGCTCTTCACTGGTTTAGGCTAACAGTAGTTTATATATAATTTTATACCAATAGCCAGATGAGGGAACCATGGGTGTCATTGAAGTACAGAAATTCAACTGTGGCAAAATATACATTTTGACAGTAGATATTCTGCCGGTTAACACTAGAACCGCTTGGCCTTCGAGTGACCCCCCCCCCCCTCAAGCTGATGAGCAGTCATTTTGACCGTGTAATTAATACATGTATGCTATCACAAAAAAATAATAATTTGGTTCTGTTTATAAAGGTCTTGGGTAATGTTAGAATACGAAAATATATATATTTAAATGAACACAATAGCATTTTAATGAGTTTGTTACTGTAGGCTGTATGTAGAAATACATGTAAACTAAACACGTTCAAGTATTCAACATTATTATTTGTGGAGTGTCTTTTTTTCCAACTATGAATCAAAAAGCAAATCTGTTGGGTCGCGGTAACGTTGTCTATTGACTAAAAGAAAAAAAATATCCCAACCTAAGATGCACGGTCAGCTAGACGCACAATCAAATGAAAAATCAGCAGCCTAAACATCATTATAAGCACCAAATGTACTTAATAAATTGTGAAAATCAGCACAGAAGCGATAATGGCATTATAATGAATGTGTCAATATGACCGCAGTCAATTGTCTGCTAGTGCTTAATGGTGCATCTTCACACAATGTCATCTGTTGGAGCATGTCACATAAACAACGAAAGCTGGTGAGGGCGTTGTTGTTTTTGTTGTTGCTTGAGATGTAGAGCCTGCTCTCTGTGATGACATGTTGTGCTGAAAATCGTCCCGTAGAACAAGCTGGGGACAATGCTATCTAAATGGTGCCGGCCCTTCCTGTCTCAGTTTTATCTGGTGGTTGTGTGGTCGCTTTCTCGCTTTTTTGGCGCTCAGGCCTCGGAGGTTAAGGCTCAGGCCTCGG
>NC_068424.1:13401799-13609299 GCF_023373465.1 Oncorhynchus keta
CCCTGACTTTCTCTCTTCCTGCTTTACTGTCTTTTCTGGTTGGCAGTGATTTTAATTCTGCATCGTTAAAGTGTAAATATGTAACTTTTTGGGCGACCCGAACAAATACACATAGATGTGTGAGTTATAGATCTTGTCATTCTCATTGAAAGCAAGTCTAAGAAGCGGTAGATCTGTTCTATGTGCGCTATTTCTATTTTCTTTTACTTTCGGTTTTGTACACCAGCTTCAAACAGCTGAAACAACAATATTTTTGCTTTAGGAAAACATATTTCACAGCGGTTTAGATGGTATAATGAATCACTACACTCTGCTGAACAGAAATATGAACGCATATGTAACATGTAAAGAGTTGGTCCCATGTTTCATGAGCTGAAATAAAATATCCCAGAACTTTTCCATAAACACACAAAGCTTATTTCTCTGAAATGTTGTGCCCAAATTTGTTTGCTTCCCTGTTTAGTGAGCATTTCTCCTTTGCAAAGATAATCCATCCACCTGACAGGTGTGGCATATCAAGAAGCTGATTAAACGGCATGATCATTACACAGGTGAACCTTGTGCTGGGCACAATAAAAGGCCACGCTAAAATGTGCAGTTTTGTCACACAACACAATGCCACAGATGTCTCAAGTTTGTGCAATTGGCATGCTGACTGTAGAAATGTCCAGCAGAGCTGTTGCCAGATAATTGAATGTTAATTTCTCTACCATAAGCTGCCTCAAATGACATTTTAGAGAATTTGGCAGTATGTCCAACCGACCTCACAACCGCAGATCACGTATAACCACGCCAGCCCAGGACCTCCATTTCCGGCTTCTGATACCAGCCACCCGGACAGCTGATGAAACTGAAGAATTATTGCACAAACAGTCAGAAACCATCTCAGGGAAGCTCGTTGTCCTCGCCAGGGCCTTGACCTGAATGCAGTTGGGCGTCGTGATGAACTTCAGTGGGGAAGTGCTCTTCACGGATGAATCGCAATTTGAACTGTACCGGGCAGCTGGCAGACAGCTTGGATAGCGTCGTGGGGGCGAGTGGTTTGCTGATGTCAACGTTGTAAATGGTGTGGTGTGCTCCATGGTGGAGTTTGGGTTATGCTATGGGCAGGTATAAGCTTTACACAATTCCTGGAAGCTGAAAATGTCCCAGTTCTTCCATGGCCTGCAAAATCACCAGACGTGTCCTGCATACTCACCAGACGTCACCCACCCTTTGAGTATGTTTGGGATGTTCTGAATCGGTGTACAACAGTGGTGTGTTCCGGTTCCCTCCAATATCCAGCAACTTCGCACAGCCATTGTAGGTAACATTACCTCCGTCACACTCATCCTCAACACAGGTGGTGTGTGCTTAGTCCTGCAGCCCCATCCACATCTATGGGGTTGCAGTGAAGCGGATCAGGAGCTCCAAGTTCCTCAGTGTCCACATCATTAATATATTAATATATATATATTTTTATCATTAAGGACTTAAAATGGTCCACACACGCGCCTCTTCTTTGAAAAGATTTGGCACTACAGGGTGGTGCGGACAGCCCAGTACATGGGGCTGAGCTCTCTGCCATCCAGGACCTCTATCAGGCGGTGTGAAACGGAGGCCTGGAAAATCTTAAGACTCAAACCACCCAAGCCATAAACTCTTCTCACTGCTTCCGCACGGTAACGGTGCTTCAAGTCTTACACCAACAGGCTCCGAAACAACAGCTTCTGTTCCCAAGCCATAAAGCTAACTGAATAGATAACTGAATAGCTAACTGAATAGCCTGATGGACTATCTGAGTTGACCCTTGTATTTAATTTTTCTCTATGTACACTGACACTCCAACACACACACAATATGCACATACAATGCCTTCAGAAAGTATTGCTACCCCTTGACTTATTCAAAATGTTCTGTTACAGCCTGAATTTGAAAGGGATTCCATTGAGATTGTGTTCACTGGCCTACACACAATACTCATAATACTCCATGTCAAAGTGGAATGATATTTTTTTTTTTACAAATGAATAAAAAATTAAAAGCACCGTCATAGGATGCCACTTTTCCAGCAAGTCAGTTTGTTGAATTTCTGCCCTTCTAGAGCTGCCCTGGTCAACTAAGTGCTGCTGTTGAGAAGTGGAAATGCCTAGGAGCAACAACGGCTCAGCTGCGAAGTGGTAGGCCACACAAGCTCACAGAACTGGACTGCCGAGTGCTGAAGCGCGTAGAGCAAAAAAAATGAAGCCTAAGATCAGCATGCACAATGCCAAGCGTTGGCTGGAGTGGTGTAAAGTTCACCATCATTGGATTCTAGAGGAGTGATGGATCACTCTTCACAATCTGGCAGTCCGACGGCCGAATCTGGGTTTGGCGGATGCCAGGAGAACGCTACCTGTCTGAATGCATAGTTCCAACTGTAAAGTCTGGTGGAGGAGGAATAATGGTCTGTTTTTCATGGTTCCGGCCCCTTAGTTCCAGTGAAGGGAAATCTTAACACTACAGGATACAATTACATTATAGACGGTTATGTGCTTCCACCTTTGTGGCAACAGTTTGGGGAAGGCCCTTTTTTTTGTTTCATAATGCCCCAGTGCATCAAGCGAAGACTATACAGAAATGGTTTGTCGATCGGTGTGGGAGAGAGAGAACTTGACTAGCTTGCACAGAGCCCTAATCTCAACTCGATCGAACACCTTTGGGATGAATTGGAACGCCGACTGCTAGCCAGGCCTAATCGCCCAACATCAGTGCCCAACCTCACTAATGCTCTTGAAGCTGAATGGAAGCAATGTTGCAACATCTAGTGGAAAGCCTTCCCATAAGAGTAGAGGCTGTTATAGCAGCAAAGGGGGGACCAACTCCATATTAATGCCCATGATTTTGTAATGAGATGTTCGAGCATAATACTTTTGACCATGTACAATTATCTGTAAGGTCTGTCAGTCACGCAGTGATTTCCAAACACAGATTCAACCGCACAGGTCAGGGAGGTTTTCCAATGTTTTGCAAAGAAGGGCACCTATTGGTATATGGGTAAAAAAATAATACTTTAATCTTGAAGTTATTAATTACATTTTGGATGGGGTTTCAATACATCCAGTCACTACAAAGATGCAGGCGTCCTTCCTAACTCCGTTGCCGGAGAGGAAGGAAACCACTCAGCGATTTCACCATGAAGCCAATGGTGATTTTAAAACAGTCAGAGTTTAATGGCTGTGATAGGAGAAAATTAAGGATACTACAATACCACAATACTAATTGCAAAACATGCATCTTGTTTGCGATAAGGCACTAACGTAACACTGCAAAAAGTATCCTGAATACAAAGAGTTATGTTTGGAGAAAATCCAACACTACACTGAGTGCCACTTCATATTTTCAGGCTTGGTGGTGGCTGCATCATGTTATGGGTATGCTTGTCATTGGCAAGGACTATGGAGGGTTTTTTTTAGGCTAAAAATAAATGGAATAAAGCTAAGCACAGGCAAAATCCTAGAGGAAAACATGGTTCAGTCTGCTTTCTAACAGACGATGGAAAACAAATGCACTTTTCAGTAGGACAGTAACCTAAAACACAAGGGCAAATACACACTGGAGTTGCTTACCAAGATGATATTGAATGCTCCTGAGTTTTTAAATAACAAAATGTATCCAATGCTTTGGCCACAAACAAATATAGGATGAGTCAACAATATTATTTGGGTATTAGTTAACAGAATATGGACTTTTAAAAGTGAGCTTTTCACTGGACCGTTACTTTGACTTTCCGGGAATGAAACACCGTCAACACAGATTTCCCTCTAGAGTTTAGACGACATACTAGTTTGTTTTTATCGTACCAGCTCCATTTGAGTATAAGGGGGTTCAGAGTGATGAGATGCCCAGATATAGGCCTCCTAACCTGGGTATCGAGGTCTGTCACCTCCCTGGCTTCTAGATCTAATACATCAGCTGTCTGAATTGTTTTCAATAGGAGTTATGGTCATAAACTGCAATCGTTATCTAACCAAAAAGAGATGGCCTTCATGAACATTATAAAACACAGCCATGGCACATTAAACACTGCAGTTGTGTGTGTGTGTGTGTGTGTGTGCTCTATAGCCTCAGATATTCTGACTTCACTACTGTAACAACACAACTCTTATCTATAGCCTTGTTTACACCCGCAGTTTTTTAAGTGACTCAAATAAAATATCTGATTCGTATCTGTTTTTTTTACCTATACATACAAGTGATAGAAACTACATGGAGGAGCACTAAGGCCAGTGTCACGTAAACAGCATCTATAGGGCTCTGAATAAATGGTCTGGAATCAGATTGTGGTAATAAAAATTAAAAAAAATGCATTTCAAAGAATTCTGAGACACTGTGTAAGTGCCTGTATTCTGTAACACAGCTGTACTAAGTGTCTGTGTGGTTCTGTTCCCAGGGTGATAAGGACTTCACCCCTGCAGCGGCCCAGGTAGCTCACCAGAAGCCCCAGCCATCTATCACCAAGATGCCCCAGAACCAGCACCTCACTCAGCACATTCACCAGCCCCGCAAGTGAGGCTACCACCAAGCTTACCCTCCCTCCACTAACTCTGCTACAACTGGCCTCGCAAGTAATCACCACAAACGCATATCTACGATCAGTTTTGTGTTTACCCCGTCCAATGCTTAAGTAAAGATTTGAGGAAGGGAAGCTGATCCTAGATCTGTGCCTAAGAGAAAGCCAACGCAATGTGATCAATGGACCACAGCAGCCTACCGACCAACCCAACAACCAATCATAAGCCAGAGATGAGCTCAAGTTCCTGCCTTCCCGCCACAACTGTCCTCACAGACCATAGTAGCCAGAAAGCAGCTTCTTAAGCCTGCAACCCACCAATGTGCCAGAAAGCAAAGTAAATGAAACGGTGTGGAACCACAAAGAGAAATCAACCAATCAAAGAACTACAGAAACCCAATCAAGCATGCACCCAATCTTCAAAAGTGCTCAGGTTACCAGGGCAACCCTTGTTAAGCATTCCATATGATTCCATTTCCTCTTTTGTTCTTAACGCCCTATGAACTAAGAACCTGTCATCATAGAAAATGATAGAGGCCTCTCGTTGCCTAAAGGCAGCCTTTGCATGGGCAGCGAAATGAAGGCCTTCCACCATTTTAATGTAGTCAATCGAGTGGGACATCCAACTTCATAGGCTGATCCCTCCTGGTGACCCTGTTGGAGTCATGTCCACAGATACAACAGTCTCTCTGTGGTTGTCATAGACCACAAACACACACCATCCCATTTATGCCAGGTGTTGTTCATGGCAACTATAATTTCAGACTTTATTTTATCAAGAAGGATTTTTAGTTTATAAAGTGTAAAAAAAAAAAATAGAAATCCTTAGTCTGTGAATGGACTTAGGTGTGGTTGTCATAATAAATAAAGATTCAACTTTAAAATCATTGTTTTATGTCTTCAATGTTACTGGGTAATTATGTCATTTTGTATTGTCCATGAACAAATGTGTATTAACCTTAGTGACCTGTATATACAGTACCAGTCAAAAGTTTGTACACACCTACTCATTCAATAGTTTTTCTTTATTTTTTACTATTTTCTACATTGTAGAATAATAGTGAAGACATCAATACTATGAAATAATACACATGGAATAATGTAATTATACATAGTGTTAAATCAATATTCTTAAAGTACCCACCCTTTGCCTTGACAGCTTTGCACAGTCTTGACATTCTCTCAACCAGCTTCATGAGGTAATCACCTGGAATGCTTTCCCAACATTCTTAAAGGAGCTCCCACATAGGTTGGACTTTTTGGCTGCTTTTCCTTCACTTGTGTTCCAACTCATCCCAAATCTCAATTGGGTTGAGGTCAGGTGATTATGGAGGTCAGGTCATCTGATGCAGCACTCCATCACTCTCCTTGGTAAAATAGACCTTATACAACCTGGAGGTGTGTTTTGGGTCATTGTCCTGTTGAAAAACAAATGACAAATAAGCGCAAACCAGACGGTATGGCATATCGTTGCAGAATGCTATGGTAGCTATGCTGGTTAAGTAAATAAATCAGACTGTCACCAGCAAAGCAACCCTTTTTCCTTTCCTGTGGCGGTCCTCATGAGAGCCAGTGTCATTATTGCGCTTGATGGTTCTTGCGACTGCACTTGAAGAAACTTTCAAAGTTCTTAATTTTCCAGATTGACTGACCTTCATGTAATGATGGGCTGTCATTTATCTTTGCTTATTTGAGCTGTTCTTGCCATAATATGGATTTAGTCCTATTTGGTAGAAGGCCATCTTCTGTATGCCACCCTACCTTGTCACAATACAACTGATTGGCTGAAATATATTAAGAAGGAAAGAAAATCCAGAAATTAACTTTTAACAAGGTACACCTTTTAATGGGAATGCATTCCAGGTGACTACCTCATGAAGCTGGTTAAGAGTGTCCAAAGCTGTCATCAGGGCAAAGGGTGACTATTTCAAAGAATCTCAAATATAAAATATATTTTGATTTAACACTTTTTTTTAGTTACTTCATGATTCCATATGTGTTATTTCATAGATTTGATGTCTTCACCATTATTCTACAATGTCGTAAATAGTACAAAATAAAGGAAACCACTTGAATGTGTAGGTGTGTCCAAACTTTTGACTGAACTTTACTTGATTATAAACTACACACACACACACATCTACATAATATTAAACTCTACACAACATCTACATAATATTATACTCTACACACCATCATCTTATACTACACACCATCATATTATACTACACACCATAATATTATACTACACACAATAATATACTACACACCATAATATACTACACACCATAATATTATACTACACACCATAATATACTACACACCATAATATACTACACACCATAATATTATACTACACACCATAATATTATACTCTACACACCATAATATTATACTCTACACACCATAATATTAAACTCTACACACCATAATATACTACACACCATAATATAATACTCTACACAGCATAATATTATACTCTACACACCATAATATTATACTGCACACCATATTATACTACACACCATAATATTATACTACACACCATAATATTATACTCTACACACAATCTACACACCATAATATTATACTACACACCATAATATTATTACATTTAGAACCAGGAACAGATATAGGCCTTGGTTCTCTCCAGACCTGACTGCCCTTGACCAGCACAAAACCATCCTGTGGCGTTCTGCATTTAGCGTCGAATAGCCCCCGTGATATGCAACTTTTCAGGGAAATTAGGAACCAAAACTGGTTCAGGCAGTTAAGGAAAGCTAAGGCTAGCTTTTTCAAGCAGAAATTTCCATCCAGTAGCACAAACTCAAAACATTCTGGGACACTGTAAAGTCCATGGAGAATAAGAGCACCTCCTCCCAGCTGCCCACTGCACTGAGGCTAGGAAACTGTCACCACTGATAAATCCACTATAATTGAGAATTTCAATGAGCATTTTTCTACGGCTGGCCGTGCTTTCCACCTGTCTACCCTTACTCCGATCAATAGTCCTCCACCCCCACAGCAAGTCGCCCAAGCCTCCCTCATTTCTCCTTCACCCAATTCCAGATAGCTGATGTTCTGAAAGAGCTGCAAAATCTGGACCCCTACAAATCAGCCGGGCTAGACAATCTGGACCCTCTCTTTCTAAAATTATCTGCCGAAATTGTTTCAATCCCTATTACTAGCGTGTTCAACCTCTCTTTCGTATCGTCTGAGTTTCCCAAAGATTGGAAAGCTGCCGCGGTCATCCCCCTCTTCAAAGGGGAGAAACTTTAGACCCAAACTGCTCCAGACCTATATCTATCATACCCTGCTTTTCTAAATTAACAAACAGATTACCGAACATTTCGAATGCCACCGTACCTTCTCTGCTATGCAATCTGGTTTCAGAGATGGTCATGGGTGCACCTTAGCCACGCTCAAGGTCCTAAACAATATCATAACCGCAATCGATAAGAGACATTACTCTGCATTAATCGACCTGGTCAAGGCTTTCGACTCTGTCGATCACCACATTCTTATCAGGGGACTCAACAGCCTTAGTTTCTCAAATGACTGCCTCACCTGGTTCACCAACTACTTCTCTGATAGAGTTCAATGTGTCAAATCGGAGGTTCTGTTGTCGGGACCTCTGGCAGTCTCTACAGGGGTGCCCCTTGGTTCAATTCTTGGGCCTCCAGACGAGCTTCAATGCCATACAACTCTCCTTCCGTGGCCTCCAACTGCTCTTAACTGCAAGTAAAACTAAATGTATGCTCTTCATCCGATCGCTGCACGCACTGTCTGCCTGTCCAGCATCACTACTCTGGACAGTTCTGACTTAGAATATGTGGACAACTAAAAATACCTAGGTGTCTGGTTAGACTGTAAACTCTCCTTCCAGACTCACATTAAGCATCTCAAATCCAAAATTAAATCTAGAATCGAATTTCACAACAAAGCATCCTTCACTCATGCTGCCAAACATACCCTTGTAAAACTGACCATCCTATCGATCCTCGACTTTGGCGATGTCATTTACAAAATAGCCTACCACACTCTACTCAACAAATTGGATGCAGTCTATCACAGTGCCATCCGTTTTGTCACCAATGCTCTCGTTGGCTGGCCCTCGCTTCATACTCGTTGTCAAACCCACTGGCTCCAGGTCATATACAAGTCTCTGCTAGGTAACGCCCCGCCTTATCTCAGCTCACTGGTCACCATAGCAGCAGCACCACCCGTAGCACGCGCTCCAGCAGGTATAGCTCACTGGTCACCCCAAAGCCAATTCTTCCTTTGGCCGCCTCTCCTTCCAGTTCTCTGCTGCCAATGACTTGAACGAACTGCAAAAACACTGAGGCTGGAGATTCATATCTCCCTCACTAACTTTAAGCACCAGCTGTCAGAGCAACTCACAGATCACTGCACCTGTACATAGCCCATTTGCAAATAGCCCATCCAACTACCTCATCCCCATACTGTATTCATTTATTTATCTTGCTCCTTTTATTTATCTTGCTCCTTTGTATGTCTACTTGCACATTCATCTTCTGCACCTCAACCATTCCTTCTCTCTCTCTACTCTCCCCTCCCCTCCCTCTCTCCCCTCCATTCTCTCTATTCTCCCCCTCCCCTCCCTCTCTCTATTCTCCCCCTCCCTTCTCTCGCTCTACTCTCCCCTCTCCGCTCCCTCTCTCTACTCCCCCTCTCTCTACTCCCCCTCCCTTCTCTCTCTCTACTCTCCCCTCCCTTCTCTCTCTCTACTCTCCCTCTCTCTCTCTATTCTCCCCCTCCCTTCTCTCTCTCTACTCTCCCCCTCCCTCTCTCTCTCTATTCTCCCCCTCCCTTCTCTCTCTCTACTCTCCTCCCTCTCTCTACTCTCCCCTTCTCTCTCTCTACTCTCCCCCTCCTCTCTCTCTCTACTCTCCCCCTCCCTTCTCTCTCTCTACTCTCCCCCTCCGCTCCCTCTCTCTACTCCCCCCTCTCTCTACTCCCCCTCCCTTCTCTCTCTCTACTCTCCCCCTCCCTTCTCTCTCTCTACTCTCCCTCTCTCTCTCTATTCACCCCCTCCCTTCTCTCTCTCTACTCTCCCCCTCCTCTCTCTCTCTATTCTCCCCCTCCCTGCTCTCTCTCTACTCTCCTCCCTCTCTCTACTCTCCCCTTCTCTCTCTCTACTCTCCCCCTCCTCTCAGTGTCTGTCGGCACTGGTCATTCCAATTTTCAAAGAGTTATCTATTCTCCCCCTCCCTTCTCTCTCTACTCCCCCTCCCTTCTCTCTCTCTACTCTCCCCTCCCTTTCTCTACCCCCTCTCTCTACTCCCCCTCCCTTCTCTCTCTACTCTCCCCTCCCTTTCTCTACCCCCCCTCTCTCTACTCCCCCTCCCTTCTCTCTCTCTACTCTCCCCTCCCTTTCTCTACCCCCTCTCTCTACTCCCCTCCCTTCTCTCTCTCTACTCTCCCTCCCTTTCTCTACCCCCTCTCTCTACTCCCCCCTCTCTTCTCTCTCTCTACTCTCCCTCCCTTTCTCTACCCCCTCTCTCTACTCCCCCTCCCTTCTCTCTCTCTCTCTCCCTCCCTTTCTCTACCCCCCTCTCTCTACTCCCCCTCCCTTCTCTCTCTCTACTCTCCCTCCCTTTCTCTACCCCCCTCTCTCTACTCCCCCTCCCTTCTCTCTCTCTACTCAATCAATCAATCAATCAAATTGTATTTATATAGCCCTTCGTACATCAGCTGATATCTCAAAGTGCTGTACAGAAACCCAGCCTAAAACCCCAAACAGCAAGCAATGCAGGTGTAGAAGCACGGTGGATAGGAAAAACTCCCTAGAAAGGCCAAAACCTAGGAAGAAACCTAGAGAGGAACCAGGCTATGTGGGGTGGCCAGGCCTCTTCTGGCTGTGCCGGGTGGAGATTATAACAGAACATGGCCAAGATGTTCAAATGTTCATAAATGACCAGCATGGTCGAATAATAACAAGGCAGAACAGTTGAAACTGGAGCAGCAGCACAGTCAGGTGGACTGGGGACAGCAAGGAGTCATCATGTCAGGTCGTCCTGGGGCACGGTCCTTGGGCTCAGGTCCTCCGAGAGAGAGAAAGAAAGAGAGAATTAGAGAGAGCATATGTGGGGTGGCCAGTCCTCTTCTGGCTGTGCCGGGTGGAGATTGTAACAGAACATGGCCAAGATGTTCAAATGTTCATAAATGACCAGCATGGTCAAATAATAGTAAGGCAGAACAGTTGAAACTGGAGCAGCAGCATGGCCAGGTGGACTGGGGACAGCAAGGAGTCATCATGTCAGGTAGTCCTGGGGCATGGTCCTAGGGCTCAGGTCAGTTGAAACTGGAGCAGCAGCATGGCCAGGTGGACTGGGGACAGCAAGGAGCCATCATGTCAGGTAGTCCTGGGGCATGGTCCTAGGGCTCAGGTCCTCCGAAAGAGAGAAAGAAAGAAGGAGAGAATTAGAGAACGCACACTTAGATTCACACAGGACACCGAATAGGACAGGAGAATTACTCCAGATATAACAAACTGACCCTAGCCACCCGACACAAACTACTGCAGCATAAATACTGGAGGCTGAGACAGGAGGGGTCAGGAGACACTGTGGCCCCATCCGAGGACACCCCGGACAGGGCCAAACAGGACAGGGGGTACTCTCTCTCCCTTTCTCTACCCCCCCCTCTCTCTACTCCCCCTCCCTTCTCTCTCTCTACTCTCCCCTCCCTTTCTCTACCCCCTCTCTCTACTCCCCCTTATTTCTCTCTACTCTCCCCTCCCTTTCTCTACCCCCCTCTCTCCTCCCCTCCCTTCTCTCTCTCTACTCTCCCCTCCCTCTCTCTACCCCCTCTCTCCTCCCCCTCCCTTCTCTCTCTCAACCCTTTCCTTTGACCATAGCCTCAACCCTTGCCTTTGACCGTAGTCGTGAAAGCGATTACTACAGCCTCTCTCTGGTCTGCATGTTTCTTTCAACAAGGATATCTGCTACCTGATGGGGTGACTTGAGGTGACCTCGACACAAAATCCCACAGACATCTACTCTGATACTGATACTATGTCCTACTGACACAGACCTCTACTCTGATACTGATACTATGTCCTACTGACACAGATCTCTACTCTGATACTATGTCCTACTGACACAGACCTCTACTCTGATACTGATACTATGTCCTACTGACACAGACCTCTACTCTGATACTATGTCCTACTGACACAGACCTCTACTCTGATACTATGTCCTACTGACACAGACCTCTACTCTGATACTATGTCCTACTGACACAGACCTCTACTCTGATACTATGTCCTACTGACACAGATCTCTACTCTGATACTATGTCCTACTGACACAGACCTCTACTCTGATACTATGTCCTACTGACACAGCCCTCTACTCTGATACTATGTCCCACTGACACAGACCTCTACTCTGATACTATGTCCTACTGACACAGATCTCTACTCTGATACTATGTCCTACTGACACAGACCTCTACTCTGATACTATGTCCTACTGACACAGACCTCTACTCTGATACTATGTCCCACTGACACAGACCTCTACTCTGATACTATGTCCTACTGACACAGATCTCTACTCTGATACTATGTCCTACTGACACAGACCTCTACTCTGATACTGATACTATGTCCTACTGACACAGACCTCTACTCTGATACTATGTCCCACTGACACAGACCTCTACTCTGATACTATGTCCTACTGACACATATCTCTACTCTGATACTGATACTATGTCCTACTGACACAGACCTCTACTCTGATACTATGTCCTACTGACACAGACCTCTACTCTGATACTATGTCCTACTGACACAGACCTCTACTCTGATACTATGTCCTACTGACACAGACCTCTACTCTGATACTATGTCCTACTGACACAGACCTCTACTCTGATACTATGTCCTACTGACACAGACCTCTACTCTGATACTATGTCCTACTGACACAGACCTCTACTCTGATACTGATACTATGTCCTACTGACACAGACCTCTACTCTGATACTATGTCCTACTGACACAGACCTCTACTCTGATACTATGTCCTACTGACACAGACCTCTACTCTGATACTATGTCCTACTGACACAGACCTCTACTCTGATACTATGTCCTACTGACACAGACCTCTACTCTGATACTGATACTATGTCCTACTGACACAGACCTCTAATCTGATACTATGTCCTACTGACACAGACCTCTACTCTGATACTGATACTATGTCCTACTGACACAGACCTCTAATCTGATACTATGTCCTACTGACACAGACCTCTACTCTGATACTATGTCCTACTGACACAGACCTCTACTCTGATACTATGTCCTACTGACACAGACCTCTACTCTGATACTATGTCCTACTGACACAGACCTCTACTCTGATACTGATACTATGTCCTACTGACACAGACCTCTACTCTGATACTATGTCCTACTGACACAGACCTCTACTCTGATACTGATACTATGTCCTACTGACACAGACCTCTACTCTGATACTATGTCCTACTGACACAGACCTCTACTCTGATACTATGTCCTACTGACACAGACCTCTACTCTGATACTATGTCCTACTGACACAGATCTCTACTCTGATACTATGTCCTACTGACACAGACCTCTACTCTGATACTATGTCCTACTGACACAGCCCTCTACTCTGATACTATGTCCCACTGACACAGACCTCTACTCTGATACTATGTCCTACTGACACAGACCTCTACTCTGATACTATGTCCTACTGACACAGACCTCTACTCTGATACTATGTCCTACTGACACAGACCTCTACTCTGATACTATGTCCCACTGACACAGACCTCTACTCTGATACTATGTCCTACTGACACAGACCTCTACTCTGATACTATGTCCTACTGACACAGACCTCTACTCTGATACTACTGACACAGACCTCTACTCTGATACTATGATGACTATGTCCTACTGACACAGACCTCTACTCTGATACTATGTCCCACTGACACAGACCTCTACTCTGATACTATGTCCTACTGACACAGACCTCTACTCTGATACTATGTCCTACTGACACAGACCTCTACTCTGATACTATGTCCCACTGACACAGACCTCTACTCTGATACTATGTCCTACTGACACATATCTCTACTCTGATACTGATACTATGTCCTACTGACACAGACCTCTACTCTGATACTATGTCCTACTGACACAGACTTCTACTCTGATACTATGTCCTACTGACACAGACCTCTACTCTGATACTATGTCCTACTGACACAGACCTCTACTCTGATACTATGTCCTACTGACACAGACCTCTACTCTGATACTGATACTATGTCCTACTGACACAGACCTCTACTCTGATACTATGTCCTACTGACACAGACCTCTACTCTGATACTGATACTATGTCCTACTGACACATATCTCTACTCTGATACTGATACTATGTCCTACTGACACAGACCTCTACTCTGATACTATGTCCTACTGACACAGACCTCTACTCTGATACTATGTCCTACTGACACAGACCTCTACTCTGATACTGATACTATGTCCTACTGACACAGACCTCTACTCTGATACTGATACTATGTCCTACTGACACAGACCTCTACTCTGATACTGATACTATGTCCTACTGACACAGACCTCTACTCTGATACTATGTCCTACTGACACAGACCTCTACTCTGATACTATGTCCTACTGACACAGACCTCTACTCTGATACTATGTCCTACTGACACAGACCTCTACTCTGATACTATGTCCTACTGACACAGACCTCTACTCTGATACTGATACTATGTCCTACTGACACAGACCTCTACTCTGATACTATGTCCTACTGACACAGACCTCTACTCTGATACTGATACTATGTCCTACTGACACAGACCTCTACTCTGATACTATGTCCTACTGACACAGACCTCTACTCTGATACTGATACTATGTCCTACTGACACAGACCTCTACTCTGATACTATGTCCTACTGACACAGACCTCTACTCTGATACTATGTCCTACTGACACAGACCTCTACTCTGATACTGATACTATGTCCTACTGACACAGACCTCTACTCTGATACTGATACTATGTCCTACTGACACAGACCTCTACTCTGATACTGATACTATGTCCTACTGACACAGACCTCTACTCTGATACTATGTCCTACTGACACAGACCTCTACTCTGATACTATGTCCTACTGACACAGACCTCTACTCTGATACTATGTCCTACTGACACAGACCTCTACTCTGATACTATGTCCTACTGACACAGACCTCTACTCTGATACTGATACTATGTCCTACTGACACAGACCTCTACTCTGATACTGATACTATGTCCTACTGACACAGACCTCTACTCTGATACTATGTCCTACTGACACAGACCTCTACTCTGATACTATGTCCTACTGACACAGACCTCTACTCTGATACTATGTCCTACTGACACAGACCTCTACTCTGATACTATGTCCTACTGACACAGACCTCTACTCTGATACTGATACTATGTCCTACTGACACAGACCTCTACTCTGATACTATGTCCTACTGACACAGACCTCTACTCTGATACTGATACTATGTCCTACTGACACAGACCTCTACTCTGATACTATGTCCTACTGACACAGACCTCTACTCTGATACTATGTCCTACTGACACAGACCTCTACTCTGATACTGATACTATGTCCTACTGACACAGACCTCTACTCTGATACTATGTCCTACTGACACAGACCTCTACTCTGATACTGATACTATGTCCTACTGACACAGACCTCTACTCTGATACTGATACTATGTCCTACTGACACAGACCTCTACTCTGATACTATGTCCTACTGACACAGACCTCTACTCTGAAACTATGTCCTACTGACACAGACCTCTGATATTGAAAGACTAAGACTGGATAAAATAGTAGCCATGCTTATTTATAAAGCCTTATCATGGCCATTTTCTAAATCAGTGATCACCTGTTTGTATTTTCATTGTGATAGTGAATTGAGCCTGTCATGCAGTACCCCCTGTCTCCCAGCAGAGTGTGCCAGTCTGAGATTCCCTGTTATATGTTTGGATATGGTAAGGATTGGGTTTTGACGATCACAGAGATGCCAGGCTGACAGACTTGCTGACCACGTCTCATGGTTTATAATCTCAGGTGACCATCTCAGACTGCTTCTGTTCATAACAGTGATTTTAACATGATCTTCTGGCTACAGCCTATCTATCCCTCTCCCTTCATAATGATGGCTTTTACATGACTGTTTCCACGGCTACTTCCAGTGGTTTTCAGAAAGGATTCACACCCCTTGAGTTATAAAATATATATATATACAGTGGGGAGAACAAAGCATGTAGAGGTCTGTAATTTTTATCATAGGTACACTTCAACTGTGATAGACGGAATCTAAAACAAAAATCCAGAAAATCACATTGTATGATTTTTAAGTAATTAATTAGCATTTTATTGCATGACATAAGTATTTGATACATCAGAAAAGCAGAACGTAATATTTGGTACAGAAACCTTTGTTTGCAATTACAGAGATCATACGTTTCCTGTAGAACTTGACCAGGTTTGCACACACTGCAGCAGGGATTTTGGCCCACACCTCCATACAGACCGTCTCCAGATTCTTCAGGTTTCGGGGCTGCCGCTGGGCAAGACGGACTTTCAGCTCCCTCCAAAGATGATCTATTGGGTTCAGGTCTGGAGACTGGCTAGGCCACTCCAGGACCTTGAGATGCTTCTTACGGAGCCACTCGTTAGTTGCCCTGGCTGTGAGGTGAATTCATCTCCCAGTGTCTGGTGGAAAGCAGACTGAACCAGGTTATTGTCCTGCTGAAAGGTGAATTCATCTCCCAGTGTCTGGTGGAAAGCAGACTGAACCAGGTTATTGTCCTGCTATTGTCCTGCTGAAAGGTGAATTCATCTCCCAGTGTCTGGTGGAAAGCAGACTGAACCTCTAGGATTTTTCCTGTGCTCTATTCTGTTTACTTGTATAAAAACAACTCAGATGACAAGCGTACCCATAACATGATGCAGCCACCACCATGTTTGAACATATGAAGAGTGGTACTCGGTGGTGTGTTGTGTTGAATGTACAGCAGCCCTAACACTTGTATCCAGGACATTAAGTTACATTCTTTGCCACATTTTTTGCAGTGTTACGTTAGTGCCTTATTGCTTATTGTTTTGGGAATATTTGTATTCTGTACAGGCTTCCTTCTTTTCACTCGGTCATACAGGTTAGTATTGTGGAGTAACTACAATGTTGTTGATCCATCCTCAGTTTTCTCCTATCACAGCCTTTAAACTCTGTAACTGTTTTAAAGTCACTGCTAGCGAGCGGCATGGTGAAATCCCTGAGCAGTTTCCTTCCTCTCCAGCAACTGAGTTAGGAAGTGTTGATACACCATCCAAAGCCTAAATAATAACTTGCACCATGCTCAAAGGATATTCAATGTCTGTTTTTTTTTCCTTCTACCAATAGGTGCCCTTCTTAGCGAGGCATTGGAAAACCTCTAGTCTTTGTGGTTAAATCTGTGTTCGAAATTCTTTGCTCGACTGAGGGACATGACACGTGTGTATGTGTGGGGTACAGAGATGGGGTAGCCATTTAAAAATAATCTTAATTAAACACTATTTTTGCACACAGTGAGTGAGTCCACACTTATTATGTGACTTGTTAAGCAAATTCTTATTTTGGCTTGCCATAACAAAGGGGTTGAAGACATATTGACTCCAGACATTCCAGCTTGTCATTTGTAAAATGTTTAAAAACCTAATTCCACTTTGAGATGATGGAATATTGTGTGTGGGCCAGTGACACAAAATCTCTATTTAATCCATTTTAAATTCAGGCTGTAACAGAACAAAATATGGAAATGAAATTATGCACCTGGTACTTAGCAGGAAATGATGCACCTGGTACTTATCAGGAAATGATGGACCTGATACTTATCAGGAAATGATGGACCTGGTACTTATCAGGAAAAGATGGACCTGATACTTATCAGGAAATGATGGACCTGGTACTTATCAGGAAATGATGGACCTGGTACTTATCAGGAAATGATGCACCTGGTACTTATCAGGAAATGATGCACCTGGTACTTATCAGGAAATGATGGACCTGGTACTTATCAGGAAATGATGGACCTGGTACTTATCAGGAAATGATGCACCTGGTACTTATCAGGAAATGATGCACCTGGTACTTATCAGGAAATGATGCACCTGGTACTTATCAGGAAATGATGCACCTGGTACCTATCAGGAAATGATGCACCTGGTACTTATCAGGAAAAGATGCACATGGTACTTATCAGGAAATGATGCACATGGTACTTATCAGGAAATGGATACCTGGTTCTTATCAGGAAATGATGTACCTGGTTCTTATCAGGAAATGATGTACCTGGTACTTATCAGGAAATGATGCACATGGTACTTATCAGGAAATGGATACCTGGTACTTATCAGGAAATGATGCACCTGGTACTTATCAGGAAAAGATGCACATGGTACTTATCAGGAAATGATGCACCTGGTACTTATCAGGAAATGATGCACCATCTTTTTTATGTTTTAGAAAGAGTCACTCACTCTCACAGACACAAACAGTAGAGTGCATTGCATTCCAGTTGTGTTTTTATTGACCATAAACAAGAACATTGTAGAGTACACGGACGAGATATTGCTGGTCCCATTGTGGTTCCATTACCACTCAAACAAACAAAACCTTGTGAATCTGTTTGGTAAATCCATAGCGTGGCTTCCTGAGAGAAGTGTACACTTGTTCACTAAATATATATATATATATTAATTGGACTTGTATAAGCAGAGAGTTTAGAGAGTTTTCGTCCATTCCGTTTAAATCAATGAGGGGAACCAGGGCGCACTTGGGCAGACACAGAATTCACCTGGAGTCTTTGTGATATGTCTTGGAAAGCATTTTAGTGTTACACTCCTGCTGCCTAGCCTGCTCCATTTGTTTACAGAAATGATTTTTGTGCCAACATCTGCCCCCTAGTAACTCCATAGCAACTTATCACATTGGCTGTTAGACACACCTAAAATATGCCACTTAAAGCCAGTCCTGTCTTTAGGGTTATCACTGTGAAATTGTCTTCTCTTCAATCCCTACCATAATAATACTACATTATATCAATCTCTACCATAATAATACTACATTATATTAATCCCTACCATAATAATACTACATTATATCAATCCCTACCATAATAATACTACATTATATCAATCCCTACCATAATAATACTATATTATATCAATCCCTACCATAATAATACTATATTATATCAATCCCTACCATAATAATACTACATTATATCAATCCCTACCATAATAATACTACATTATATCAATCTCTACCATAATAATACTACATTATATCAATCCCTACCATAATAATACTACATTATATCAATCACTACCATAATAATACTACATTATATCAATCCCTACCATAATAATACTACATTATATCAATCCCCACCATAATAATACTACATTATATCAATCCCTACCATAATAATACTACATTATATCAATCCCTACCATAATAATACTATATTATATCAAGACTTTCCAGTTGCCATTTGTGATCCTACCTCCCATTATTTTCATTCATTATTTTCTGTTGAACTTCTCAACCAATAGTATAGCGTCTGTCTGATCGGAATACACACGTGTGTTTGTACAAAGCACATGATGAAGGTGCTCCTAGATGCTGATCTGAGGTCAGTGTAGCAGTACTTTGATCTCATTCATAACATGTAAACATTTCAGGATATACTTTGTTTTCCCCCATTTGATAGATAATATTGCTCTAAGACATTTCTTTATTTCATTCACATTCTCAAAATATGCCTACTTTAGTAGAAAATAAAAACAGTTTATATATAGTATACTCATAATAAAAAAATACCCGATGAGGTACAATCTATATGCAAAATACATTCACAGAATTAGAAAAGCTTTCAAAAAGCCAATATAAAGTAGATGCCATTTCAACATATCAAAGCACAGTGCCTATCTAAAAAAGTCAGTCAAATGCCATTGGTAACAAAATAATGCTTATCTTTTTTTTATTTTTTTATCTTTGACGATAAGTCAGTTTGACATGCTGGGAGGCTTACTCAACGGTTGTATAGGCTACGCAATATTTGAACCCTTTATATTTGTCCCATTCTAACCCTTCCCGAGGCGTATCGTATCATCATTTTAGGCAATAAAGTTTCAACGTGTGATGTCAGATATATCAGTGAAACATGATCTGTACACAGTCAGATCATATGGGTTTGTATCCTGGGTAAGTGTCAGGTAATACAGAAATCACACTATAAAAATACTGCTGATTTTGTGAATCAAATGCATTACAAAATAAAGCACTGTCACTTTTACTCCCTCAAAAAGCCAAAAAAAAAACTCTGAACTGCTACCTAGGCAACAGTGGAGGACAGGGTGGAGTGACATCACTTCCTCCTACGATGTCATTTCCTCTTCCTGGAACCCAGGTGCCGCCTCGTGGCCGCCTCCACCCTCCTCCTCTCCGCCTCCTCTGCTCTCTTCCTCTCCTCCTTCAGTTCTTTATATCTCCACTTGGGAAGCTGCAGGAAGTCGCCCCCTCCATCTTTAAAGCTGCTCTTCCTGTGGACTCTCTCAGGTTCAAAGGTCGGCGTTGGGGCCTTAGAGATTCTCACCTTGGGAATGGACATCCCCGGCCGCACACTGCTATACTTCACCATACCCAGAGGCAGCAGGCTAGTCTTTCTCAGGGCCATAGAGGAAGAAGTCCCAGCCCCAGACACCTTACCGAGGGTAGGGTTAGTCGTGGTGGGGTTTTTGTTCGGCGGTAGCAGGATGGTCCGCCGGTCCTTTGGAGGTTTGGGCACCAGAGTGACCCGTGAGTTCTGGAAGAGTTTGCCGTGGTTGTCGAGCCTCTCAGGGTTCTGGGTTTTCAGTTCTTTGGCCCGTTGGCGTCGGAGGATCTCTGGGACGGAGTAGCGACGTTTACCCACGCAAGGTGGGCTTGTCGGACACACCTGAAGAGCAAGTACAAACAGATATATCAGAGGAAGGGGGGGGGGGGGCAATGAGAACACGAAGACAGAGAGAGAGGTTAAATACAGTAGAAGTGAGAGGAATGAAGAAACAGACGTTTCTAACTCACTGTGGAACAAGCCATCGCCACGAAGGGGCTCCCCAGTGCTGTTGTCACGGTGACTAGGTGATCTAAGACTCCTTCGTCGTCAGGCTCTGTGATGTTGGCAAACGTCAGAGCGTTTCGTATGGTGTCTGATATACGCTGCATACAGCCTCGAGGCTCCCGGGCCTTAGATACTAGAGACCCCAGCTGGGGCCACTCTGGACTGAAACAATTATATCAGATTAGGAAATAATACGATTGGAAGAATTGCAATATGAAACTATACCGATGACATCGTATAATGATAATAAGAATCACCATCATCATCATCATCATCATCATCATCATCATCATCATCATCATCATCATCATCACCATCATCCTCATCATCACCACCATCATCATCACCACCATCCTCATCATCATCACCACCATCACCATCATCCCCATCATCATCATCGCCATCATCATCATCATCACCACCACCATCATCATCATCATCACCACCATCATCATCATCATCACCACCATCCTCATCATCATCACCACCATCATCATCATCATCACTATCATCCTCATCATCATCCCCATCATCATCACCAGCATCCTCATCATCATCACCACCATCCTCATCATCACTCATCAAGTATAGTCTACCTGTATGCGTCACATAGTTGATAAGGACAGGGTCTGGAGTGGAGACGTGTCATGGCCCAGGCGGTGTCGTAGCGTCCTGTGAAAAACGCCCACTCTCTGGAGGTCAGCTGACGACCAAAGTCCCTCGCCTCCGTGTCAGCTCCTTACAGAGGAGAAAGAGAGGTGGGGAGTAAGAGAGAGAGAGAAGGAAAGTAGGAGAGTGGAGGAGAAGGAGGAAAGAGGAGGAGATAGTAGGAGGGAGAGGGAGGAGATAGTAGGAGAGAGGCAAGGAGATAAATGTATGACAAGATCCTTCAGATGTCAAATTGAACCCTACCGGTAGATGTTATTTCTGCTTTAAATTACTGTTTGAAGTGAAATATTATTGAAATATGAATGATGAAATATATGTTAAAGTAAGTTAAATATAAACCAGGTGAATTTGTTTGTCCGTCTGTGTACTTACCTGCTAGCATCAGGGCTCGTACACACTCCACCCTGCCCTGCATAGCAGCCTTCATCAGAGCGGTGAAGCCGTGACAGTTCCTCCTCTCTATGTCCAGACCAGGGGAGTAGTTCAACAGGTAGTTACTGATCATTATGTGACCTGGAGGTGGGGCGAAATGGGGAGAGCCTTGTGAACCTTTTTGAACTGTGTGGATCTGTGTGTGTGCGCATGCAAGGGTTTGTGGGTCTGTGTGCACGCATGCGAGTGTGTGTGGGTCTGTGTGCACGCATGCGAGTGTGTGTGGGTCTGTGTGTTTGTGTGTCGTACCTGCCTGTGCAGCTGTGATGAGGGCGGTATTCCCCTCAGTGTCCTGCCAGTTGACATCCAGGTGACAACACTGAGCCAACGCTATGACAACGTCAACATAACCCTGGTAGCATGCCACCATCAGCCCCGTCTGTGTGTGAGAGAGAGAGAGAGAGATAGAGTTAGATATATATATATATAGAGAGAGAGAGAGTGAGAGCGAGAGAGATACAGATATAGAGTTTGCCAGATATCAAACATAAAGATATAAAAGTATTTTTGAGAAGAATCAACAACAAGTGGGACAAAATCATGAAGTGGAACGACATTTATGGATATTTCAAACTTTTTTAACAAATCAAAAACTGAAAAATTGGGCGAGCAAAATTATTCAGCCCCTTTACTTTCAGTGCAGCAAACTCTCTCCAGAAGTTCAGTGAGGATCTCTGAATGATCCAATGTTGACCTAAATATATGATGATAAATACAATCCACGTGTGAGTAAGAGAGATAAATGATATGTGATAGTCTCAGAGGTCCGTTAAAAGCGCAGAGAGCATCATGAAGAACAAGACCAGGAGGTCCGAGATATGTATATAGAAGTTTAAAGCGCGAGATAGAAAGATTTCCCAAGATATAAATATAGGAGCAGCAAGCGATGATATTGAAATGGAAGGAGTATCAGACCATGCAAATCTACCAAGACCTGGCCGTCCCTCTAAACTTTCAGCTCATACAAGGAGAAGACTGAGAGATGCAGAGAGGCCCATGATCATGGATGAACTGCAGAGCAGCTGAGATGGGAGACTCTGTCCATAGGACAACAATATGTATATTGACAAATCTGGCCTTTATGGAAGATGGCAAGAAGAAAGATTTCTTAAAGATATATAAAAAGTGTCATTTAAAGCCACAAGCCACCTGGGAGATGGAAGAAGATAGATGAAACCAAAATTGAACTTTTTGGCAACAATGCAAAATATGTTTGGCGTAAAAGCAACACAGCTCATCAGAACACACCCATCCCCACTGTCAAAGATGGAGATGGCAGCATCATGGTTTGGGCCTATATATATATATAGGGACAGGGAAGATGGTTAAAATTGATGGGAAGATGGATGGAGCCAAATACAGGACCATTCTGGAAGAAAACCTGATGGAGTCTGCAAAAGACCTGAGACTGGGACGGAGAATTGTCTTCCAACAAGACAATGATCCAAAACATAAAGCAAAATACAATGGAATGGTTCAAAAATAAACATATCCAGGTGTTAAAATAGTCAAAGTCCAGACCTATATCGAGAATCTGTGGAAAGAACTGAAAACTGTTGTTCACAAATGATCCAGCCTCACTGAGAGCTGTTTTAGGAGAAATGGGAAAAAATAGTCTGTCGATGTGCAAAACTGATAGAGACATATAGCGACTTACAGCTGTATAGCAGCAAAAGCGCTACAAAATATTAACTTAAGATGAATAATTTTACGCCCAATTTTTCAGTTTTTGATTTGTTAAAAAGTTTGAAATATCCAATAAAGTTCCACTTCATGATTGTGTCCCACTTGTAGTTGATTCTTCACAAAAAAATAAAGTTTTATATCTTTATGTTTGAAGCCTGAAATGTGGCAAAAGGTCGCAAAGTTCAAGGGGGCCGAATACTATAAGGCACTGTATAGAGAGAGATATAGAGTTATAGATATATATATATATAGAGAGAGAGCGCGAGATAGAGATAGAGATATATATATATATATATATATATAGAGAGAGAGAGAGAGAGATAGAGAGATATATATATATAGAGAGAGCGAGATAGAGAGAGATATATATATAGAGAGAGAAAAGGTTTAAAAGGCTATCTCAGACAGTCACAGGCGTTTTAATGTTCTGTCTTCAACAGCTCTGTTTCTCCCTCCCACCCTCTCTACCTATAGCGCTGAGGTGGCTACTGTTCCGGGAAGGCCACTGTGCGTGCATGGCAAAGTTGGTTCCTGAATAGACAATCTAGTTGACAGTGCTAGTTCTGTTCTGATGCTTAACTGGGGAAACATGATATGAGATCCAAGCCAGTGTCAATGAGGTTAGACAACAACGGGAGGCCTGTATGTACGGTCCAAAACTAATATCATACCGTCAACATTAAATCAGTTTTGTTTGCTGTTGAAACAGAATTTCGATCCTTGTGGAAAACTCCTACTGCTTTCTGTCACGCTGTGTTTTTGGAATGCCGTGTTCCTGGAATGCCAGTGAAATGTGTGTGTATACAGCTTGGAATCTCCTGGAAAAGTTCCAGTGTTTTCCGGAAGGCCAACACTTCATCAGCCAAAACAAACACTACTGCCAGAGAGGAAGGATGGGAGGGGTGTAGATGAGTGGAGAGAGGCAAAGGAGAGGAGATGGAGACAGAGAAAGGGTAGAAGAGGTATTGGTTACAAAGGAGAGGAGATGGAGACAGAGAAAGGATAGAAGAGGTATTGGTTACAAAGGAGAGGAGATGGAGACAGAGAAAGGATAGAAGAGGTATTGGTTACAAAGGAGAGGAGATGGAGACAGAGAAAGGGTAGAAGAGGTATTGGTTACAAAGGAGAGGAGATGGAGACAGAGAAAGGATAGAAGAGGTATTGGTAACAAAGGAGAGGAGATGGAGACAGAGAAAGGATAGAAGAGGTATTGGTAAGAAAGGAGAGGAGATGGAGACAGAGAAAGGATAGAAGAGGTATTGGTAACAAAGGAGAGGAGATGGAGACAGAGAAAGGGTAGAAGAGGTATTGGTAACAAAGGAGAGGAGATGGAGACAGAGAAAGGATAGAAGAGGTATTGGTAACAAAGGAGAGGAGATGGAGACAGAGAAAGGATAGAAGAGGTATTGGTTACAAAGGAGAGGAGATGGAGACAGAGAAAGGATAGAAGAGGTATTGGTAACAAAGGAGAGGAGATGGAGACAGAGAAAGGATAGAAGAGGTATTGGTAACAAAGGAGAGGAGATGGAGACAGAGAAAGGATAGAAGAGGTATTGGTAACAAAGGAGAGGAGATGGAGACAGAGAAAGGATAGAAGAGGTATTGGTTACAAAGGAGAGGAGATGGAGACAGAGAAAGGATAGAAGAGGTATTGGTTACTAAGGAGAGGAGATGGAGACAGAGAAAGGATAGAAGAGGTATTGGTTACAAAGGAGAGGAGATGGAGACAGAGAAAGGATAGAAGAGGTATTGGTAACAAAGGAGAGGAGATGGAGACAGAGAAAGGATAGAAGAGGTATTGGTTACAAAGGAGAGGAGATGGAGACAGAGAAAGGATAGAAGAGGTATTGGTAACAAAGGAGAGGAATAAAGGACAGTACAATAGAGACAGCAAACTAGGGGTATTCTTTCTATGAGGAGTCAAATGTATATATTAGAGTAGCGGCGGCAGGTAGCTAAGCTGTTAGAGAGGCAAGCCAGCAACCGGAGGTTTGTCCGTTTGAATCCTGGGTCTGACTGGGAAAATAATCTGTTGGGAAGTGAGCTGGAAACCAGAGGGTTGCTGGTATCAAATCCTAGATGCCATTGACTGCCGTTGTGCCCTTGAGCAAGGCACTTAACCTCCCACAACAACTGCGCCCAGTGTGGCAATCCCCTGCTCCAACCTCTACATGTATGTAACAGTCCTCTTCTCCAACCTCTACATACTGTATATGTAACAGTCCCCTTCTCCAACCTCTACATACTGTATATGTAACAGTCCTCTTCTCCAACCTCTATATGTCTGTAACAGTCCTCTTCTCCAACCTCTACATACTGTATATGTAACAGTCCCCTTCTCCAACCTCTACATACTGTATATGTAACAGTCCCCTTCTCCAACCTCTACATACTGTATATGTAACAGTCCTCTTCTCCAACCTCTATATGTATGTAACAGTCCTCTTCTCCAACCTCTATAGGATATGTAACAGTCCTCTTCTCCAACCTCTATATCTATGGAACAGTCCTCTTCTCCAACCTCTATATGTCTGTAACAGTCCTCTTCTCCAACCTCTATATCTATGTAACAGTCCTCTTCTCCAACCTCAAACTAGGGGTCAACAGTCCTCTTCTCCAACCTCTATATCTATGTAACAGTCCTCTTCTCCAACCTCTATATGTCTGTAACAGTCCTCTTTCCAACCTCTATATCTATGTAACAGTCCTCTTCTCCAACCTCTATAGGTTTGTCCTATTCTCCAATCCTGGGTCTGTAACTCCTATTCTCCAACATATATCTGTTGTAACAGTCCTCTTCTCCAACCTCTATAGGGTATGTAACAGTCCTCTTCTCCAACCTCTACATACTGTATATGTAACAGTCCCCTTGAGCAACCTCTATATCTATGTAACAGTCCTATTCTCCAACCTCTACATGTCTGTAACAGTCCTATTCTCCAACATCTATATATGTCTGTAACAGTCCTCTTCTCCAACCTCTACATACTGTATATGTAACAGTCCCCTTCTCCAACCTCTACATACTGTATATGTAACAGTCCCCTTCTCCAACCACTATATCTATGTAACAGTCCTCTTCTCCAACCTCTACATCCATGTAACAGTCCTCTTCTCCAACCTCTATATCTATGTAACAGTCCTCTTCTCCAACCTCTATATCTATGTAACAGTCCTCTTCTCCAACCTCTATATGTATGTAACAGTCCTCTTCTCCAACCACTATATCTATGTAACAGTTCTCTTCTCCAACCTCTACATACTGTATATGTAACAGTCCCCTCTCCAACCTCTATATGTCTGTAACAGTCCTCTTTCCAACCACTATATCTATGTAACAGTCCTCTTCTCCAACCTCTACATGTCTGTAACAGTCCTCTTCTCCAACCTCTATATCTATGTAACAGTCCCCTTCTCCAACCTCTATATGTCTGTAACAGTCCTCTTCTCCAACTCTATATGTCTGTACAGTCCCCTTCTCCAACCACTATATATGTAACAGTCCTCTTCTCCAACCTCTACATACTGTATATGTAACAGTCCCCTTCTCCAACCTCTATATGTCTGTAACAGTCCTCTTTCCAACCACTATATCTATGTAACAGTCCTCTTCTCCAACCTCTACATGTCTGTAACAGTCCTCTTCTCCAACCTCTATATCTATGTAACAGTCCCCTTCTCCAACCTCTATGTCTGTAACAGTCCTCTTCTCCAACCTCTATATGTCTGTAACAGTCCTCTTCTCCAACCTCTATATGTCTGTAACAGTCCTCTTCTCCAACCTCTATATGTCTGTAACAGTCCTCTTCTCCAACCTCTATATGTCTGTAACAGTCCTCTTTCCAACCACTATATCTATGTAACAGTCCCCTTCTCCAACCACTATATCTATGTAACAGTCCTCTTCTCCAACCTCTACATGCATGTAACAGTCCTCTTCTCCAACCTCTATATCTATGTAACAGTCCTCTTCTCCAACCTCTATATCTATGTAACAGTCCTCTTCTCCAACCTCTATATCTATGTAACAGTCCTCTTCTCCAACCTCTATATGTATGTAACAGTCCTCTTCTCCAACCTCTATATCTATGTAACAGTCCTCTTCTCCAACCTCTATATCTATGTAACAGTCCTCTTCTCCAACCTCTATATGTCTGTAACAGTCCTCTTCTCCAACCTCTATATGTATGTAACAGTCCTCTTCTCCAACCTCTATATGTATGTAACAGTCCTCTTCTCCAACCTCTATATGTCTGTAACAGTCCTCTTTCCAACCACTATATCTATGTAACAGTCCTCTTCTCCAACCTCTATATCTATGTAACAGTCCTCTTCTCCAACCTCTATATGTCTGTAACAGTCCTCTTCTCCAACCACTATATCTATGTAACAGTCCTCTTCTCCAACCTCTATATCTATGTAACAGTCCTCTTCTCCAACCTCTATATCTATGTAACAGTCCTCTTCTCCAACCTCTATATGTCTGTAACAGTCCTCTTTCCAACCACTATATCTATGTAACAGTCCTCTTCTCCAACCTCTATATCTATGTAACAGTCCTCTTCTCCAACCTCTATATGTCTGTAACAGTCCTCTTCTCCAACCTCTATATCTATGTAACAGTCCTCTTCTCCAACCTCTATATCTATGTAACAGTCCTCTTCTCCAACCTCTATATGTCTGTAACAGTCCTCTTCTCCAACCTCTATATGTATGTAACAGTCCTCTTCTCCAACCTCTATATGTATGTAACAGTCCTCTTCTCCATCCTCTATATGTCTGTAACAGTCCTCTTTCCAACCTCTATATCTATGTAACAGTGTAACATATATGTAACATATATGTCATCTATATGTTGTTTTTTTCTTGTTTTTTTTCTCAACTTTATATAACCAGGTAGGCCCGTTGAGAACAAGTTCTCATTTACAACTGGGACCTGGCCAAGATAAAACAAAGCAGTGCAACACAAACAACAACACAGAGTTACACATGGAATAAACAAGCGTACAGTCAATAACACAGTAGAAACAAAGAAAGTCAATATACAGTGTGTGCAAATGGCTTGAGGAGGTAAGGCAATAGATGGGCCGTAGTAGCAAAGTAATTACAATTTAGCAGATTAACACTGGAGTGATAGATGAGCAGATGATGATGAGCATATGATGGTGTATAAATAGTGATACTTGTGTTTAAAAGAGCAGCAAAGTAAATATAAACAATATGGGGATGAGGTATGTAGATTGGGTGGGCTATTTACAGATGGACTATGTACAGCTGCAGCGATCAGTTAGCTGCTCAGATAGCTGATGTTTAAAGTTAGTGAGGGAAATGTAAGTTAGCTGCTCAGATAGCTGATGTTTAAAGTTAGTGAGGGAGATAAAAGACTCCAGCTTCAGCGATTTTTGAAATTCGTTCCAGTCACTGGCAGCAGAGAACTGGAAGCAAGGCGGCCAAAGGAGGTGTTGGCTTTGGGGATGATCAATGAGATATACCTGCTGGAGCGCGTGCTACGGGTGGGTGTTGTTATGGTGACCAGTGAGCTGAGAAAAGGCGGATCTTTACCTAGCATAGACTTACAGATGACCTTGAGCCAGTGGGTCTGGCGACGAATATGTAGCGAGGGCCAGCCAATCAGAGCATACAGGTCACAGTGGTGGGTGGTATAAGGCGCTTTGGTAACAAAATGGATGGCACTGTGATAGACTGCATCCAATTTGCTGAGAAGAGTATTAGAAGCTATTTTGTAGATGACATCGCCGCAGTCGAGGAACGGTAGGATCGTCAGTTTTACTAGGGTAAGTTTGGCGGCATGAGTGAAGGAGGCTTTGTTGCGAAATAGAAAGCCGATTCTAGATTTGATTTTGGATTGGAGATGTTTGATATGAGTCTGGAAGGAGAGTTTACAGTCTAGCCAGACACATAGGTATGTGTAGATGTCCACATATTCTAGGTCAGAACCGTCCAGAGTAGTGATGCTAGTCGGGCAGGCGGGTGCGGGCAGCGAACGGTTGAAAAGTATGCATTTGGTTTTGCTAGCGTTTAAGAGCAGTTGGAGGCCACAGATGGAGTGTTGTATGGCATTGAAGCTCGTTTGGAGATTAGTTAACACAGTGTCCAAAGAAGGGCCAGATGTATACAGAATGGTGTCGTCTGCGTAGAGGTGGATCAGGGAACACACAGCAAGAGCGACATCGTTGATATATACAGAGAAAAGAGTCGCCCCGAGATTTGAACCCTGTGGTACCCCCATAGAGATTGCCAGAGGTCCGGAGAACACACTGAACTCTGTCTGCGAAGTAGTTGGTGAACCAGGCAAGGCAGTCATTTGAGAAACCAAGGCTATTGAGTCTGCCGATAAGAATACGGTGATTGACAGAGTCGAAAGCCTTGGCCAGGTCGATGAAGACGGCTGCACAGTAGTGTCTTATCGATGGCAGTTATGATATCGTTTAGTACCTTGAGTGTGGCCCGTGACCAGCTCGGAAACCGGATTGCACAGCGGAGAAGGTACGGTGGGATTTGAAATGGTCTGTGATCTAATTGTTAACTTGGCTTTCAAAGAATTTAGAAAGGCAGGGAAGGATGGATATAGGTCTGTAACAGTCTGGGTCTAGAGTGTAATCCCCCTTTGAAGAGGGGGATGACCACGGCCGAACATACTGGTAATAGGGGTTGCAACAATGGCGGCGGATAATTTTGGAAAGAGAGGGTCCAGATTGTCTAGGCAAGTAGCTGCGAGGGGTGTGGAGCTGTTGGCCGGGGTTGGGGTAGCCAGGAGGAAAGCATGACCAGCTGTAGAGAAATTATTTTAGACATTTTGGATTATCGTAGATTTATCGGTGGTGACCGTGTTGCCTAGCCTCAGTGCAGTGGGCAGCTGGGAGGAGTTGCTCTTGTTCTACATGGAATTTACAGTGTCCCAAAACTTTTTGGAATTAGAGCTACAGGATGCAAATTTCTGTTTGAAAAAGCTAGTCTTTGCTTTCCTGACTGACTGTGTGTTAGCAGTCCGGGGAAAGTAGAAGCGTTTGCTCCGTCGTCCGGCGAAGGCCGGTTGAAGGCACAGCTGATGGAATTACGTCTCCGGACCAGTCGTGGTGGTACGGCGGGGCCCGTGTTGACGAAGGGACCGTGCCAGATGGCGAAAAAGGTATTGTAGTTGTGGTAATTTCGTTTGCTAGCCGGGAGAAGCGCCTGGCTCAGGGCACGCTTCGGGGCTGGGTCACTCAGTGGCAGCTAGCTAGCTGTGATGATCAACGGTCCGGGGTTTATGGCAGGAATCTAAGTCCTCTTAATCTTAGTGTTAAAAGAAAACCAGAAGGACTGCAGCTCTCGACAGCCTGTCTAACAGCTATGTTGGTGAGAAGGTGTGTTTGCATGAACCTGCAATCATGATTAATGTCATGGTTTAAAATAACAGGTTGTGCGTGCGTGCGTGCGTGCGTGTGTGTGTGTGTGTGCGTGTGCGAGTATGTGGTTAGTTGGTTGGTTGGTTGGGTGGGTGGGTGGAGGGGGGGTATGAGACAAGCCTATTGAGTGCTGAGGCTAAAAATAATGCCAGACACTCACGGCTCAATCCTGAAACAATCACCCTGAGAGGTACTTCTAGGGAACGACTGTGTGTTTGTGTGTGTGTGTGTGTGTTTGTATACATTTGTGTGAGTGTGTGTGGCTGATTAAATGATTTGTGTGCTGTATTATCAGGAATTCATGGAATAACTGAGCAGCGAAATTGTTCATTGGTATTTAAATTCTACGTGAGACGATGGCTGTGTGTGTGAAATATTGCCTTTGCACGTAATGTACCTGGCCATACACATAGCGGAAGTTCTGATGTTTTACATTTAGGGCGCTGGCTTGTTCTTAAAGCAGATTAATGTGTGTCCTTCCCAAATCCTAATCTGTTCTGTAGTGGATTGATGTTGCTCCCAGCTCTTGCACTAGGTTCTGCATAACTGCTTAGCAGCTTCAAAAGGATTTCAATGTTGTTGTTTTTTTAAACACACTTCAAACTGTTATGAATTTAAATTTGAAAAAAGTTTAATTCATAATCATATTACACTTTATTTTAAGTGCTTTTCAAGACACACAAAGTCACTTAACATACAGAAGGAAACCAGCAGGATAAAAAGCTATAAAAATAACATTAAAATAAGTTGGGATATAAAAATGTACGAAACATGATGACAGACTAACCAGGGAAGTGAACTAGACGGAGAACGGAAAGCTAAGACAACATAGAATCTGTGTGAAGAGGTGTGTCTTTAGTGTGGATGACATTGTTCTGTAACTAAGACAACAGAGAATCTGTGTGAAGAGCTGTGTCTTTAGCGTGGATGACATTGTTCTGTAACTAAGACAACAGAGAATCTGTGTGAAGAGGTGTGTCTTTAGCGTGGATGACATTGTTCTGTAACTAAGACAACAGAGAATCTGTGTGAAGAGGTGTGTCTTTAGCGTGGATGACATTGTTCTGTAACTAAGACAACAGAGAATCTGTGTGAAGAGGTGTGTCTTTAGCGTGGATGACATTGTTCTGTAACTAAGACAACAGAGAATCTGTGTGAAGAGGTGTGTCTTTAGCGTGGATGGCATTGTTCTGTAACTAAGACAACAGAGAATCTGTGTGAAGAGGTGTGTCTTTAGTGTGGATGACATTGTTCTATAATGTGCATGAGTAACAGTCTTTAGTGTGGATGACATTGTTCTATAATGTGCATGAGTAACAGTCTTTAGTGTGGATGACATTGTTCTATAATGTGCATGAGTAACAGTCTTTAGTGTGGATGACATTGTTCTATAATGTGCATGAGTAACAGTCTTTAGTGTGGATGACATTGTTCTATAATGTGCATGAGTAACAGTCTTTAGTGTGGATGACATTGTTCTATAATGTGCATGAGTAACAGTCTTTAGTGTGGATGACATTGTTCTATAATGTGCATGAGTAACAGTCTTTAGTGTGGATGACATTGTTCTATAATGTGCATGAGTAACAGTCTTTAGTGTGGATGACATTGTTCTATAATGTGCATGAGTAACAGTCTTTAGTGTGGATGACATTGTTCTATAATGTGCATGAGTAACAGTCTTTAGTGTGGATGACATTGTTCTATAATGTGCATGAGTAACAGTCTTTAGTGTGGATGACATTGTTCTATAATGTGCATGAGTAACAGTCTTTAGTGTGGATGACATTGTTCTATAATGTGCATGAGTAACAGTCTTTAGTGTGGATGACATTGTTCAAATAATAAGTAACAGTCTTTAGTGTGGATGACATTGTTCTATAATGTTTTGTCATGAGTAACAGTCTTTAGTGTGGATGACATTGTTCTATAATGTGCATGAGTAACAGTCTTTAGTGTGGATGACATTGTTCTATAATGTGCATGAGTAACAGTCTTTACATGTGGATGACATTGTTCTATAATGTGCATGAGTAACAGTCTTTATTGATGACATTGTTCTACTAATGTCAATGAGTAACATTTGTCTTGTTCAAAGCCTGTGGATGACATTGTTCTATAATGTGACATGAGTAACAGTCTTTAGTGTGGATGACATTGTTCTATAATGTGCATGAGACACCACAACAGTCTTTAGTGTGGATGACATTGTTCTATAATGTGACAAGAGAGAACAGTCTTTAGTGTGGATGACATTGTTCTATAATGTGACCTGAGTAACAGTCTGGCAGCAACACAACACGTGGAGACATTGTTCTATGCCTAAGACAACAGTCACAACATGTGGATGACATTGACACTATTTATGAGTAACAAGTCACAAGTGTGGATGACATTGTTCTATAATGTGCATGAGTAACAAACCCTAATTGACAACAACATGACATTGTTCTATAATGTGCATGAGACAACAGTCTTTAGTGTGGATGACATTGTTCTATAATGGCAGCAGTAACAGTCTTTAGTGTGGATGACATTGTTCTATAATGTGCAGCAACACAACAGACTTTAGTGTGGATGACATTGTTCTAAATGTGCATGAGTAACAGTCAAGTGAGACATGACAATTGTTCTATAATGTGACAACAACACAACATGAGTAACAGTCTTTAGTGTGGATGACATTGTTCTACAAAATGTGCATAAGACAACAGTCACAGTGGATGACATTGTTCGATAAGAGACATGAGTAACAGTCTTTAGTGTAAGACAACAACATGACATTGTTCTATAATGTGACAAGAGAGACACCACAACAGTCTAAGACAACAACACAACATGGCAGCAATGACACGACAAGAGAGTTCTAAATGACCAGAGTAACACAGTGTGGATGACATTGTTCAAATGTGCATGAGTAACAGTCTTTAGAGATGACAACACAACATGGCAGCAACACATCACGACAAGAGAACAGTCACAACACTACAAAAAGAGAGACCTAAGACAACAACACAACATGGCAGCAACACATGGATGACATTGTTCTACAAAATGTGACCAAGACAACAACACAACATGGCAGCATGACATTGACATAAGACATGACAACAGTCAAAAAGTGTGGATGACATTGTTCTATAATGTGCATGAGTAACAAGTGTGGATGACATTGTTCTATAAGTGCATGAAACAGTCACAACATGGATGACATTGTTCTATAATGTGCATGAGTAACAGGTTTCCATGTCCAAGGTTGTTGGATCATGTTTTACATTTTGTAAGATGTGTCTTTACTTGTTTGCAACAGTGCAAACTCTTCATCCACAGAACAAATTCAACAAATAAATTGGCTAATTTTGAAGATATTCGTTGATTAAAAGACAGCAGTCTAGTGTCCATAGTGTTTTGTCTGGAGCAACGTCCAAATCCCAACCCTGTTGTGGAAACATTACATGTATTCCCTGTTTGAAACCCTAATTGTTATACAAGTTACACATTTTCACTGTTTTTGAGACAAATAACATCTATTTGATCAGCAGGTGTTAAAAAACATGTCTAATCATACATTTCCTAGAACAAATCATTACAGCCAAAATGCCAGAGCACAGGATAAAAAAATAAAACATTATTGAACCTTTATCTGACTAGGCAAGTCAATTAAGAATACATTTGTATTGACAAAGACGGCCTGCGGGGATGGGATTCAAAATGTAAATGTAGGACAAAACCCACATCACGACAAGAGAGACACCACAACACTACATAAAGAGAGACCTAAGACAACAACACAACATGGCAGCAACACAACACGACAAGAGAGACACCACAACACTACAAAAAGAGAGACCTAAGACAACAACACAACATGGCAGCAACACACACGACAAGAGAGACACCACAACACTACAAAAAGAGAGACCTAAGACAACAACACAACATGGCAGCAACACATCACGACAAGAGAGACACCACAACACTACAAAAAGAGAGACCTAAGACAACAACACAACATGGCCGCAACACAACACGACAAGAGAGACACCACAACACTACAAAAATAGAGACCTAAGACAACAACACAACATAGCCGCGCCGCAACACAACACGACAAGAGAGACACCACAACACTACAAAAAGAGAGACCTAAGACAACAACACAACATGGCAGCAAAACAACATGACAACACAACATGGAAGCAGCACAACATGATGACACAGCATGGTAGCAACACAACATGACAACACGGTAGCAGCACAACATGACGACACAGCATGGCAGCAACACATGATAACACAGCATGGTAGCAGAAACATGACGACACAGCATGGTAGAAACACAACATGACAACACAACATGGTAGTTCCATGCTCGTTCCAGTCGCTAGCATGGGGTGGCAGCATCATGTTGTGGGGGTGCTTTTCTGCAGGAGGGACTGGTGCACTTCACACAATAGATGGCATCATGAGGGAGGAAAATTCAGTGGATATATGGAAGCAACATATCAAGACATCAGTCAGGATGGTAAAGCTTGGTCGCAAATGGGTCTTCCAAATGGACAATGACCCCAAGCTTACTTCCAAAGTTGTAGCAAAATGGCTTAAGTCAGGTATTGGAGTGGCCATCACAAAGCCCTTACCTCAATCGCATAGAAAATTTGTGGGCAGAACTGAAAATCGTGTGCGAGCAAGGAGGCCTACAAACCTGACTCAGTTACACCAGCTCTGTCAGGAGGAATTGGCCAAAATTCACCTAACTTATTGTGGGAAGTTTGTGTGAGGCTACCTAAAATGTTTGACCCAAGTTAAACAATTTAAAGGCAATGATACCAAATACTAATTGAGTGTATGTAAACTTCTGACCCACTGGGAATGTGATGAAAGAAATAAAAGCTGAAATAAATAATTTGCTCTACTATTATTCTGACATTCTTAAAATAAAGTGGTGATACTAACTGACCTAAAACAGGGAATTCTTACTCGGATTAAATGGCAGGAATTGTGAAAATCTTAGTTTAATTAAATGTATTTGTCTGAGGTGTATGTAAACTTCCGACTTCAACTGTATGTATTCACCCCCTTTGCTATGAAGCACCAAAATAAGATCTGGTTTTAACCAATTACCTTCAGAAGTCACATAATTAGTTAAATAAAATCTACCTGTGTGCAATCTAAGTGTCACATGATCTCAATATATATACACCTTGTCTGAAAGGCCCCAGACTGCAACACCACCAATCAAGGGGCACCACCAAGCAAGCGGCACCATGAAGACCAAGGAGCTCGCCAAACAGGTCAGGGACAAAGTTGTGGAGAAGTACAGATCAGGGTTGGGTTCTGAAAAAATATCATCAGCCTCTCACGGAGCACCATTAAATCCATTGTTAAAAAATGGAAAGAATATGCCATCACAACAAACCTGCCAAGAGAGGTCCGCCCACCAAAACTCATGGACCAGCCAAGGAGGGCATTAATCCGAGAGGCAACAAAGAGACCAAAGATAACCCTGAAGGAGCTGCAAAGCTCCACAGCAGAGATTGGAGTATCTGTCCACAGGACCACTTTAAGTCTCTGGCCCTTCTTTGGACACTGTGTTAACTAACCTCCAGATGAGCTTCAATGCCATACAACTCTTCTTCCGTGGCCTCCAACTGCTCTTAAATGCAAATAAAACTAAATGCTTGCTCTTCAACCGATCGCTGCCTGCACCTGCCAGCCCGTCCAGCATCACTACTCTGGACGGTTCTGACTTATGTGGACAACTACAAATACCTAGGTGTCTGGATAGACTGCAAACTCTCCTTCCAGACTCCCATTAAACATGTCCAATCCAAAATTAATTCTAGAATCGGCTTCCTATTTCGCAACAAAGCATCCTTCACTCATGCTGCCAAACATACCCTTGTAAAACTGACCACCCTCCATCCTCTACTTTGGTGATGTCATTTACAAAATAGCCTCCAACACTCTATTCAGCAAATGGGATGCAGTCTATCACAGTGCCATCTGTTTTGTAACCAAAGCCCCATATACTACCCACCACTGCGACCTGTATGCTCTCGTTGGCTGGCCCTCGCTTCATACTCATCGCCAAACCCACTGGCTCCAGGTCATCTACAAGTCTCTGCTAGGTAAAGCCCCGCCTTATCTCAGCTAACTGGTCACCATAGCAGCACCCACTCGTAGCACGCGCTCCAGCAGGTATATCTTTCTGGTCACCCCCAAAGCCAATTTTTCCTTTGGCCACCTCTCCTTCCAGTTCTCTGCTGCCAATGACTGGAATGAACTGCAAAAATCTCTGAAGCTGGAGACTCTTACCTTCCTCACTAGCTTTAAGCACCAGCTGTCAGAGCAGGTCACATATCACTGCACCTGTACATAGCCCATCTGTATACAGCCCATCTATCTACCTCATCCCCATACCGTATTTATTTATTTATCTTGGTCCTTTGCACCTCAGTATCTCTACTTGCACATTCATCTTCTGCACATCCTATCACTCCAGTGTTTAATTGCTATGTTGTAATTCCTTCGCCACCATGGCCTATTTATTGCCTTACCTCTCTTATCCTACCTCATTTGCACACACTGTATATAGACTTTTCTACTGTATTATTAATTGTATGTTTGTTTATTCCATATGTAACTCTGTGTTGTTGTATGTGTCGAGCTGCTTTGCTCTATCTTGGCCCGGTCGCAGTTGCAAACTTGATCTCAACTAGCCTACCTGGTTAAATAAAGGTGAAATAAATCAAATAAAAACTGCACACTCCACAGAGCTGGGCTTTAAGCCATTGCTTAAAGAAAGAAAAAGGAAAACACATTTGGTGTTCACCAAAGGGCATATGGGAGACACCCCAAACATATGGAAGAAGGTACTCTGGTCAGAATAGACAAAAATGTAGCTTTTTGACCATCAAGGAAAACGCCATGTCTGGTGCAAACCCAACACCTCTCTTCACCCCGAGAATCCCATCCCCACAGTGAAGCATGGTGGTGGCATCATCGTGCTGTAGGGATGTTTTTCATTGGCAGGGACTGGGAAACTGGTCAGAATTGAAGGAATGATGGATGGTGCTAAATACAGGGAAATTCTTGAGGGAATCCTGTTTCCGTCTTCCAGACATTTGAGACTGGGAAGGAGATTCACCTTCCAGCAGGGCAATGACCCTAATTATACTGCTAAAGCAACACTTGAGTGGTTTAAGGTGAAACATTTAAATGACTTGGAGTAGCCTAGCCAAAGCCCAGACCTCAATCCAATTGAGAATCTGTGGTATGACTTAAAGATTGCTGTACACCAGCGGAACCCATCCAACTTGAAGGAGCTGGAGCAGTTTTGCCTTGAAGAATGGGCAAAAATCCCAGTGGCTAGATGTGCTAAGCTTATTGAGATATACCCCAAGAGACGTACTTGCAGCTCTACAGAGTATTGGATTGTATTGGATTGTATTGCAAGTTTTCTATTTTTTTTTTGTGTTATTTCTTGTTTGCTTCACAATAAAAAATATTTTGCATCTTCAAAGTGGTACAGTGTTGTTTAAATCAAATGATACAAGCCCCCCAAAAATCAATTTGAATTCCAGGTTGTAAGGCAACAAAATAGGAAAAATGGGGGGTGAATACTTTCGCAAGACACAGTATGTGCTGAGAGAAGGACAGTGTAGTCTAACCATACTCCTAGGTACTTATATGAAGTGACTTAATAAAGCTCAATACCAGGGATCATCAACTAAATTCAGCCATGGGCAATTTTTTTTCTTGAGTGGATGGAGGCCAGAACATAATTACAAATCATTTGTAGACGTCAAATTGATCGCAAAAAGCCCAAACAGATGTTTCACTGCATACACTTTATGTTTCCCGACATGTTGGTCTTCTCATACCATTTTCAAAATGGAAGGTTTATGACCACACTGGTTGGTAATATATCATTTGCTGTATTACTTGTGAGGCACAGCTGAGTGAGCATAATAGTTCGCTTTTTAAAATTTGAGTAGACTATTGGCCTGCATCTGATGGTCAGTCTGAAGGGAGTGAGAGTGCAGCTGAGGCTGCCTCCCACGCGACTCACTGTCCCTTCTCTCTCCCTCCCTCCGCTGAGAAAAGGGGACAGACAGTCTTCCAGCTGATAGCGAAACTCAAGTCGCACTACATTATCTCTGCCTCATGCACCAATTCATGTTGTTACTCATATGACCAGAGAAAGTGAAATATTTCTTGATATTAAAAACAACTCCCAAATAACAACTCCCAAATAATAACAACGCAAGCTTATCGAAACACACATTTTATTTCTTATAAAACTGTTGAACAATGTGCTGAATAACAACTTAAAGATGAACTTAACCATAAAAACAGCAGCTCTTTGCTATATTCATTGAGTCTCTCTCTAGTCATAGTTTCAAAAATGTTCAAGGTTTCTTTTTACAGTCTATGGAGCGAGGAAACTAGACACTGTGATCTCAGCTATCTGATTGGCCAGCGGTAGGCCTATGGGTGCACTTGATTTGTTTCTCTGGGCCTGCGGGTAGGCGAAGTTCTACCTTCAGACACATGAAATGGTTCAACATGGGAACACTTTGACTTCCCGGCGCTGCTGAATCAAGTGCAGCTACCTGCAAACAAATCAAGAATAGGTCTTATCGTTGGGTTTTTTACAGAAATGTTTGGTGATCCACTTGGAATGGCTACATATCAAACTGCTTTGGCCAAGTCAATAAAATATCAGCACATCATTGCTTAGAGTCAAGAACAGTGGTGACATAAATTAAGACATTGAAGGTTGCAGTGACACGTCCATAAATCAGACGGCATACCAGAGAGAATATTATAGACATCAAGAAAACCAGTCAGTTGATTATTGACTAGTTTGTCCAACACTTTTGATAAACAGGGCAAGATAGAAATTGGCCTACAACAGTTAGGATCAGCTTGATCTCCCCCTTTAAATAAAGGATGAACCGTGGCTGTCTTCCAAGCACTGGAAACCTCCCCAGAAAGGAGAGACAGATGAAAAAGATCAGAGATGGGCTTGGCGATGACAGTGGCAGAAACCTTAAAGAAGAAAGGATCTACACCATCTGACCCAGATGTTTTTCGGGGAGTCAGTTTAAGGAGCTCTTAACTGCAGGGAGAAACTGTGTAGCGGGGTAGGGGGAAAGAGGAGGAGCATCAGGGCTAGTCCCATTAGATATATACTGTAGGTCCTTAAGGTCAATAGGGTCACTGAGTGAAACTACTCCGCTCTCAGCCCCACAGGTACACACACAAAATCCCAGGACATTGATACACATAGAGAGAGCAAGAGAGAGAGAGAGAGAGAGAGAGAGAGAGAGAGAGAGAGAGAGAGAGAGAGAGAGAGAGAGAGAGAGAGAGAGAGAGAGAGAGAGAGAGAGAGAGAGAGAGAGAGAGAGAGAGAGAGAGAGAGAGAGAGAGAGAGAGTAAGAGAGAGAGAGAGAGAGAGACCCAGTGCCAGGGAGTAATCTCGGAATATAGAGAGACAGAAATAGAAAAGCTTAGCCCTATCAGCTTCACACTGAGCGAGAGAGAGAGAGAGAGAGAGAGAGGTGAGGTAACATGGAGAAGTGACAGAGAGAGGGGTGGCCTCATTCTGGTGATGTGCTGTGTGTCCATCCATCTGTGTGTGACAGAGAGAGCGAGAGAGCGTGGGAGAGGCTAAACCGAGACAGAAGGAGAGAGGGACTGCCACTGCTGACACACACATACAAATACACACGCACACACTACTCTGTCAAGAAACAGCCCGTTGCTGAAACTTCCAGAGGTCACTGAGAGAGTGGGGTGTTTGTGTCGAAGACATACAGTATGTTCAACTTTGAAGCCTTTCCTCAACAAAAGAAAGATCAACCTCAAGAAAGAAGAAATGTAACATGTTGAATAAAACCCGTTGTCCCTCCAGTCAGTGTCTTCACCTCTAGGGGTTTACAGTGGCGGTCAGTGCCGTTTATGATGAGAGATCATGTCTTTATGAGCCTTACTTCTATTACAGCGCGTTGGATGACTGTCATTCATACTCCATTCACCCAGTTCAATGTAACATCGATAGGTTTAGGCTGCTGTCATTCATACTCCATTCACCCAGTTCAATGTAACATCGATAGGTTTAGGCTGCTGTCATTCATACTCCATTCACCCAGTTCAATGTAACATCGATAGGTTTAGGCTGCTGTCATTCATACTCCATTCACCCAGTTCAATGTAACATCCATAGGTTTAGGCTGCTGTCATTCATATTCCATTCACCCAGTTCAATGTAACATCCATAGGTTTAGGCTGCTGTCATTCATATTCCATTCACCCAGTTCAATGTAACATCGATAGGTTTAGGCTGCTGTCATTCATATTCCATTCACCCAGTTCAATGTAACATCGATAGGTTTAGGCTGCTGTCATTCATATTCCATTCACCCAGTTCAATGTAACATCGATAGGTTTAGGCTGCTGTCATTCATATTCCATTCACCCAGTTCAATGTAACATCGATAGGTTTAGGCTGCTGTCATTCATATTCCATTCACCCAGTTCAATGTAACATCCATAGGTTTAGGCTGCTGTCATTCATATTCCATTCACCCAGTTCAATGTAACATCCATAGGTTTAGGCTGCTGTCATTCATACTCCATTCACCCAGTTCAATGTAACATCCATAGGTTTAGGCTGCTGTCATTCATACTCCATTCACCCAGTTCAATGTAACATCCATAGGTTTAGGCTGCTGTCATTCATATTCCATTCACCCAGTTCAATGTAACATCGATAGGTTTAGGCTGCTGTCATTCATATTCCATTCACCCAGTTCAATGTAACATCGATAGGTTTAGGCTGCTGTCATTCATATTCCATTCACCCAGTTCAATGTAACATCGATAGGTTTAGACTGCTGTCATTCATATTCCATTCACCCAGTTCAATGTAACATCCATAGGTTTAGGCTGCTGTCATTCATATTCCATTCACCCAGTTCAATGTAACATCCATAGGTTTAGGCTGCTGTCATTCATATTCCATTCACCCAGTTCAATGTAACATCCATAGGTTTAGGCTGCTGTCATTCATATTCCATTCACCCAGTTCAATGTAACATCGATAGGTTTAGGCTGCTCGATGATACTCAAATGGTCCCTGTTCCAATCATGAGGTTGCTTACAACCTAACCTATGAATGAAAGTTTACAACGTAGATGCACACAGGTCAAGAGAATTGTGAGTAAACAATGTGACAAACAGTGACTCATTCAATACCACCTTGTACACTCTGGCCTGCATCTAGCTGATCTAGGGTGTATAATCATTAGTTCAACAGTTGCAAACAAGTCTATCGGACAAATTCAGGTATGTTCATCCCCGTTTCGTTCCGTTTGCTTCCGTTTAAGAAACGTTTTTCAACGGAATCGGTGGAATGAATACACCACCTGATCACACGAAAACAGTTCACTTTCATAGCAGCCACATAAAAACTGCATGGTCACGTTGCTCATTGTTTAATATAATTAGACTATCAGCGCGCTCTACTCCTCTCACCTTTTCCCTTCGCTTATGGATTTCAGTGCACAACACGTCAGCTGTCTGTGAATAGGTGAAAAAACCTTTCCAAGCCAAACGTTCATATCATAACCGCTAACTGCTACACACAGCCTACATCATTGTCAAGTCATAGTCTACTAGAACTACTAGAACTAACGCGTGCAGTACAATCGTGCAGTACAGCGTACAGTCAGAAAGCCATTTGGCAGTTACACTGGCGAGCCCCGGTGGCAATAAATTCATAAAACCAAACGCTTACCTTGACTTGGAAGAGTTCCAGCGTTGGATAGCCATAGCCTGCTAGCTAACATAGCATCGCTCTCTGTTTGATAGCCATAGCCTGCTAGCTAACATAGCATCGCTCTCTGTTTGATAGCCATAACCAGCTAGCTAACATAGCATCCCTCTCTGTTTGATAGCCATAGCCTGCTAGCTAACATCGCATCCCTCTCTGTTTGATAGCCATAGCCTGCTAGCTAACATAGCATTCCTCTCTGTTTGATAGCCATAGCCTGCTAGCTAACATAGCATCCCTCTCTGTTTGAGCCGGTGTTTGAGTAGGCTAAACTAGCTATATGCTAGCTAAGTTAAAGTTCAAGTTAAGTTCTCTCTCTCTATTTCTCTCTTGCTTCTCCCTAATTTTGGAAGAAATTCATTTGTTAAAAACTGTTCAACTACTGTCTTTCTCTCACTTTGAGTCAGCTACTCACCACATTTTATACACTACAGTGGTAGCTAGCTGTAGCTTATGCTTTCAGTACTACATTCATTCTCTGATCCTTTGATTGGATGGATAACATGTCAGTTCATGCTGCAAAAGCTCTGATAGGTTGGAGGACGTCCTCCGGAAGTTGTTTTACTGTGTAAGTCTATTGAAGGGGGTGAGAACCATGAGCCTCCTAGGTTTTGTATTGAAGTCAATGTACCCAGAGGAGGACGGAAGCTAGCTGTCCTCCAGCTACACCATGGTGCTACTCTACAGAGTGCTGTTGAGGCTACCATAGACCTTTTTCGCAAAACAGTGTGTTTTAATCAATTATTTGGTGACGTGAATATATTTAGTACAGTTTTATCTAAAAAGGATAACTTTTTTATGTTTCACTATTTTAGTTTTTATGAAACTCACTGAGGACTATAGTCCTCCCCTTCCTCATCTGAAGAGCCTCCACTGGTTTAGAGGTTCTCTCTATCATCGGGTTGTGTCCAGTCCAGAGGATGACCTTTAACCCCCTAGACAGGTTGTTGACTGTGTACTGTTGCTGTATGCTACCATATTACTCTACCATGTAGCCTGTTCATCGTTCCTTGTCTTCAACTGACCAGGTTCCATTGTTACATTTTACAACTTCTAAACTACAGCAATAGTAAACAGAATTATATATGTGTTCCTCCTTGCTTTAATAAAATATTTAACAGATTTAGTTTTGCTTCTGCCTGTGTATCAGATATAGATGTTGCCTCGGTAACACCAGAGGACATGAGATGGGACGTACGTCACACAGAGAGACTCATACCCAAAACAGAGCTTTGTTTAACAGTGTGACAGATAGCTAAGGTCATCATTCCTGATCCAAGAGATCATTTCACAGATGAAAACATTGTCCCTTGTTTCTGTGACTAAGCAAACTGAAAACACATCTCAAACCCTAACCACTCATCCCTTTGTTGGCCCCATACACACTCAAATAGTACAACTGATGTACAACAAATTTGGCACAGCTATTGTGAGAAAACAATTTTTCTGTACAAAAATAATAACATAAGCATTACTGTGTAAACATATTTGTGCAGACATTCTCTCCATTGGATCACAACCATTATGTGCAAATGCGTTGTACATCAGTTTTACAACCTGAGTGTCGACGGGGCCTCTGAGTGACAGGAACATGAAGAATAGTAGGTGTGTCTTACAGAACAGCAGGCAGGAGACAGGAGAAAGGAGTATCTCTCAGTGTAATGAACAGGAGACAGGAGACAGGAGACAGGAGACAGGAGACAGGAGACAGGAGACAGGAGACAGGAGTATCTCTCAGTGTAATGAACAGGAGACAGGAGACAGGAGACAGGAGACAGGAGACAGGAGACAGGAGACAGGAGACAGGAGACAGGAGACAGGAGAAAGGAGTATCTCTCAGTGTAATGAACAGGAGACAGGAGAGAGGCAGGAGACAGGAGAGGAGACAGGAGACAGGAGATAGGAGACAGGAGACAGGAGACAGGAGACAGGAGACAGGAGACAGGAGACAGGAGACAGGAGAAAGGAGTATCTCTCAGTGTAATGAACAGGAGACAGGAGACAGGAGACAGGAGTATCTCTCAGTGTAATGAACAGGAGACAGGAGACAGGAGACAGGAGACAGGAGAAGGAGACAGGAGACAGGAGACAGGAGTATCTCTCAGTGTAATGAACAGGAGACAGGAGACAGGAGACAGGAGACAGGAGACAGGAGACAGGAGACAGGAGACAGGAGACAGGAGTATCTCTCAGTGTAATGAACAGGAGACAGGAGACAGGAGACAGGAGACAGGAGACAGGAGACAGGAGACAGGAGACAGGAGACAGGAGACAGGAGACAGGAGACAGGAGACAGGAGTGTCTCTCAGTGTAATGAACAGGAGACAGGAGACAGGAGACAGGAGACAGGAGACAGGAGACAGGAGACAGGAGACAGGAGACAGGAGACAGGAGACAGGAGACAGGAGACAGGAGACAGGAGACAGGAGACAGGAGTGTCTCTCAGTGTAATGAACAGGAGACAGGAGACAGGAGACAGGAGACAGGAGACAGGAGACAGGAGACAGGAGACAGGAGACAGGAGACAGGAGAAAGGAGACAGGAGACAGGAGACAGGAGACAGGAGACAGGAGACAGGAGACAGGAGACAGGAGTATCTCTCAGTGTAATGAACAGGAGACAGGAGACAGGAGACAGGAGACAGGAGACAGGAGACAGGAGACAGGAGACAGGAGACAGGAGACAGGAGACAGGAGACAGGAGACAGGAGACAGGAGACAGGAGACAGGAGTATCTCTCAGTGTAATGAACAGGAGACAGGAGACAGGAGTGTCTCTCAGTGTAATGAACAGGAGACAGGAGACAGGAGACAGGAGACAGGAGACAGGAGACAGGAGACAGGAGACAGGAGAAAGGAGACAGGAGACAGGAGACAGGAGACAGGAGACAGGAGACAGGAGACAGGAGACAGGAGTATCTCTCAGTGTAATGAACAGGAGACAGGAGACAGGAGACAGGAGACAGGAGACAGGAGACAGGAGACAGGAGACAGGAGTATCTCTCAGTGTAATGAACAGGAGACAGGAGACAGGAGACAGGAGACAGGAGACAGGAGACAGGAGACAGGAGACAGGAGACAGGAGACAGGAGACAGGAGACAGGAGATAGGAGACAGGAGACAGGAGACAGGAGACAGGAGACAGGAGACAGGAGTCTCTCAGTGTAATGAACAGGAGATAGGAGACAGGAGTGTCTCTCAGTGTAATGAACAGGAGACAGGAGACAGGAGTGTCTCTCAGTGTAATGAACAGGAGACAGGAGTGTCTCTCAGTGTAATGAACAGGAGACAGGAGACAGGAGACAGGACAAGAGTGTCTCTCAGTGTAATGAACAGGAGACAGGAGACAGGAGTGTCTCTCAGTGTAAGGAACAGGAGACAGGAGACAGGAGACAGGGACAGGAGTGTCTCTCAGTGTAATAAACAGGAGACAGGAGACAGGAGACAGGAGACTCTGTGTCTCTCAGTGATAAACAGGAGACAGGAGACAGGAGATAGGAGACAGGAGACAGGAGACAGGAGACAGGAGATAGGACAGGAGACTGCATGGACAGGAGACAGGAGACAGGAGATAGGAGACAGGAGACAGGAGCAGGAGACAGGAGACAGGAGAAGGAGATAGGAGACAGGAGACATTTAGACAGGAGACAGGAGCAGGAGACAGGAGACAGGAGATAGGAGACAGGAGACAGGAGATAGGAGACAGGAGACAGGAGACAGGAGACAGGAGACAGGAGACAGGAGACAGGAGTGTCTCTCAGTGTAATGAACAGCAGACAGAGAGCAGACGCACACACACACGCACGCACACACACACACACACACACACACAGAGAGCATTGATAGGGAATGCTATACAGCATGGGGTGAGATGGGTAGCAGGCACAGGGCCAGGCAGAGAGACACATCCAGTCGGCATCATGGCACTCTGGTTCCGATGATGTAGTTCCCGCTCCTCCTCCCTCAGGCACTCTGACCTCATCAGTGATTACACACAGAGAGGACTGCATGGCCACTTCACTGTACAATCTGAGAAAGGCCCCTGATACAGCGCACGGATAGAACAAGTGAGTGTGTGTGTGTGTGTGTTTATGCAACTGTCCTTTGCATGAAAAAAAGCAAAACAACATTTATTTAACTATATATATATTTAACATTTATTTAACTATAAGAACAAATTCTTATTTTCAATGACAGCCTAGGAACAGCGGGTTAACTGCCTGTTCAGCGGCAGAACGACAGATTTGTACCTTGTCAGTTAGGGGATTTGAACTTGCAACCTTCCGGTTACTAGTCCAACGCTCTAACCACTAGGCTACCCTGCCGCCCCGTACAGAGGTGAAGACGTAAAGGGATGTTTGTCTTCAGTGGCTTTGAGTGTCTGTGTGTCAAAGGAGGAGGGGCCCCACTGGTGGGTTCCAGCCAGTTCCTCTTTGGTCTATCTGTTGTGAGGGCTGTGGTTGAAAAACATCTGGTGAGTCATAATGACAGTTAAAACAGCAGGTGGATCGGAACGTTGATAAAAGCTAGCTGTCTCTTTGACTTACATTGTCTAATAAAATCTACACTATGTTTTATATAAAACAGATATTGAGTTGTAATGTGTCGCTGGACAGTCTGTAGACCTAAATTAGAAAAGTATTCTCATGAGTCTCTGTAAAATACTGTCTTAACAGGCCCTTCATTTGAAGGTAGATTCATATTAGAAAGTCAGAAAGCAAACCAATATTACACTGACTCTCTCACAATTACCCTCAATCCACACAGACACTCAGAAATACATACATACATACATACATACATACATACATACATACATACATACATACATACATACATACATACATACATACATACATACATACATACATACATACATACATACATACATAAAGACTGGCTGTTCTGCTGACTGTGAGGGGCTCAGTGTTTTCCTGTTGCTGTAATTATGACTAGCAGAGCTCCAGGCTCCTCTCTCTAAACCCATAAACTATGGGTAGAGAGAAACACACACACACACACACACACACACACACACACACACACACACACACACACACACACACACACACACACACACACACACACACACACACACACACACCATGAATATGGTCGTTATATCAAACAACTTGAATAAAACATGGAACTGGGTAAAATACAGTATACCCATGTAATGTTTCATCCATCTACAGGGAACCAGTTTCATAACAAAACCAGGGAAACCAGGGAAAAGCAGCACTTAGGCCTAGATGTGGAACAAACTACATTAGCAACTCAGTTCAGCAGGGATGGAAGGACAGGTTTAACTTTGGGATACAAAGGTCCTCATGAATCTGAAAGTTTGAATATCAGGTACTGTGGTCGGTGATATATGAATCATCTGAATAGTGTTGTAGTGGCTGACATGTTCTTGTTTAACTCCTGTGACATAAATGTGTGAAATGCCCAAGTCTTCATCCAACCGACATGCAACAGTTGATCACTTTGGATACGCATTTTGACCATGCGTAATTACGCACATATGAGTTCGCACCTCACGCGCCATTGTGTCCAAACGACCTAATTATATTTTCCCAATCTCCAAACACACAAGAGGAGCAGCCACTGGATATACATGCATTAAAACAGAACACTTTCCGAAGAAACTATTTGACACTGAACATATAGGCACATTGAACTCGACTTACCCTGTTGTTTTTATCCGTCTCCCTCACCTCCGCCTCCTTCACACCTTGTCGGATCATGATCCGGAGTATCGTGGCATTGTTGGTGCAGCACGCCTGGAAGAACGACAACGGCTCGGGACTCTGCGGGGAGGGGGTCCGCTCGTTGTCCGCGAACGCATCGTCCGGTGGGTAGAATGAGTCGTCCGAGGCGATACTCTTGGTGTCCGGTAATAACGATAAATCGTCGTATTCCTCGTAGTCATCGTCCTCGTCTCCCTCAGACTCACAGGACCCGAGGTATGAGTCGTCGTTTGATAAGGGCGGGGGTTCGGCGGTTATGGTCGGGTGGACCTGGACGAAAACGCTGGCGCCTTTGGTGCTCTGCTGCAACTGGTTGACACGGGTCGTAGTAGAGGAGCCACCTCCGTCTCTCTCGTCCGTGATCAGAACCATCTAACCCCCTAGGTGGCTGTCCTCCTTGGGGGAAAGAATGGTGGATGTGGGCTGGCGCACTTGGATGTTTTTGCCAACATCAACACGGATTATGAGTTTAACTTTGTAAAGAGCCTGGAAATTAAATGAAAGTGAAGGTTTGGCAAATAGTTTTGACGTAATCCAACAGGCCAACTGCCGCTCCGACTCCTTTGGGGAATATTTCCCGGTTAATATTTCAACTCCATCATCCCGCATTCCGTGAGAAATAAACATCAAACCATATTTCTGCTCTCGCTCTGGAGTACCAACCTAGGCAACACGGGTTTGTAGTCCGCATTCGAAATGAGAAGATTATTGGTGTTTTTTTTCTTCATTTTAATTCACCAGTCAAAGGTCCTCCTTTGCAAATCAAACCGAGAGAGTTCCACCGATTTGTAATTTCATCATCGAGATGAGACACAATTCCGGTCCTCATTTCGGGGAGAAAACAGACAGTACAGAAATTAAAAGTACCACACACACCAAACCAGTGTAGAATGGAACAGAAACCAATGTAGAATAGAGAAACAGGCACACGCTAAACTTTCCCATAATCCGATTAGTTTCGTAGTGTACTACCCCCCCTCTCTCTCTCTCTCTCTCTCTTTCTCTCTTTTCCTTCCTTCGCTCTCCCTTTCCCTCCCTCCCTCTCATTTCGTTTGAGCAGATTAAAATCGGGCAAACCCATCGGGAGCATCAGAGCCAGGGGCGTTTCTAGGATATGAAGACATTCGGGGGTTTAGCCCAATGCCAGTAGGGTGGTCCTGAGGCATCCCCCTAAAAAAATGTACAAATAATTTCAACAGCTAAATGCATGAATTTGGTGCATTTTGTGATTAACATTGAGAGATTATATATTTTTCTAGTGATTTGCACCTTCCCACCTGCCACAGCAGACACCATCAATAGTCAATTACAGTTGCTACTGTGGGTCTCTCTACTCCGGAACACATACATCTACAGTGTATTGCCAAAAACCACTCAACAACTTCAAACATGAACTCTGACCTGTCCGATGAGCCAAACTGATGAAAGAATCACACAGTACCCAAACACACACTCTCTCTCTCTCTCTCTCTCTCTCTCTCTCTCTCTCTCTCTCTCTCTCTCTCTCTCTCTCTCTCTCTCTCTCTCTCTCTCACACACACACACACACACACACACACACACACACACACACACACACACACACACACACACACACACACACACACACACAGTGCTGTAATTAGAATCAATGGAGCAGCTTAAAGTGATACTTTAAGTGATACTGTCTACTGCATGCTCACCAGGGACATCACCAGGACCCTGGCTTTCGGGGTCAGCCCTAAACCTTTCCGTTGCTGTGATGGTGTAAGACATTTTTTGGGGCCAAATGAATTCACTGCTTAGTTCATAGAGCTGTGGTGACACTCCCGAAGTCATCCAACTGTTATAACCAGGGGTGTAAGAGCAGCCACTTCTCAGAATGGTGCTGTCTCACAATATGCTTTAATGATTCATTAGTATTCTACATAATAAATCAAATATAATAGCACACATAATGTTAAGATACTGTTAGACCAAAAACACCACATCATTTCTTATGACAATTTAGGATGTTTGCTGAAATGTGACTGAACAGCGTGCCATGCTCTGATTGAAACCACATCCAGGTGGCTGTGTTTAGCTCCATCGGCTCTAACATTAATGTTTAGCTCCATCGGCTCTAACATTAGATGTTTAGCTCCATCGGCTCTAACATTAATGTTTAGCTCCATCGGCTCTAACATTAGATGTTTAGCTCCATCGGCTCTAACATTAATGTTTAGCTCCATCGGCTCTAACATTAATGTTTAGCTCCATCGGCTCTGACATTAGATGTTTAGCTCCATCGGCTCTAACATTAATGTTTAGCTCCATCGGCTCTAACATTAGATGTTTAGCTCCATCGGCTCTAACATTAATGTTTAGCTCCATCGGCTCTAACATTAGATGTTTAGCTCCATCGGCTCTAACATTAATGTTTAGCTCCATCGGCTCTAACATTAGATGTTTAGCTCCATCGGCTCTAACATTAGATGTTTAGCTCCATCGGCTCTAACATTAGATGTTTAGCTCCATCGGCTCTAACATTAGATGTTTAGCTCCATCAGCTCTAACATTAGATGTTTATCTCCATCGGCTCTAACATTAGATGTTTAGCTCCATCGGCTCTAACATTAGATGTTTATCTCCATCGGCTCTAACATTAGATGTTTATCTCCATCGGCTCTAACATTAGATGTTTAGCTCCATCGGCTCTAACATTAGATGTTTAGCTCCATCGGCTCTAACATTAGATGTTTATCTCCATCGGCTCTAACATTAATGTTTAGCTCCATCGGCTCTAACATTAGATGTTTATCTCCATCGGCTCTAACATTAGATGTTTATCTCCATCGGCTCTAACATTAGATGTTTATCTCCATCGGCTCTAACATTAGATGTTTAGCTCCATCGGCTCTAACATTAATGTTTAGCTCCATCGGCTCTAACATTAATGTTTAGCTCCATCGGCTCTGACATTAGATGTTTAGCTCCATCGGCTCTAACATTAGATGTTTATCTCCATCGGCTCTAACATTAGATGTTTATCTCCATCGGCTCTAACATTAAATGTTTAGCTCCGTCGGCTCTAACATTAGATGTTTATCTCCGTCGGCTCTAACATTAATGTTTAGCTCCATCGGCTCTAACATTAGATGTTTAGCTCCATCGGCTCTAACATTAGATGTTTATCTCCGTCGGCTCTAACATTAGATGTTTATCTCCATCGGCTCTGACATTAGATGTTTATCTCCATCGGCTCTAACATTAATGTTTAGCTCCATCGGCTCTAACATTAATGTTTAGCTCCATCGGCTCTAACATTAATGTTTAGCTCCATCGGCTCTAACATTAGATGTTTAGCTCCATCGGCTCTGACATTAGATGTTTAGCTCCATCGGCTCTAACATTAATGTTTATCTCCATCGGCTCTGACATTAGATGTTTAGCTCCATCGGCTCTAACATTAATGTTTATCTCCATCGGCTCTAACATTAGATGTTTATCTCCATCGGCTCTAACATTAGATGTTTAGCTCCATCGGCTCTAACATTAATGTTTATCTCCATCGGCTCTAACATTAGATGTTTATCTCCATCGGCTCTAACATTAGATGTTTATCTCCATCGGCTCTAACATTAGATGTTTAGCTCCATCGGCTCTAACATTAATGTTTATCTCCATCGGCTCTAACATTAGATGTTTATCTCCATCGGCTCTAACATTAGATGTTTAGCTCCATCGGCTCTAACATTAATGTTTATCTCCATCGGCTCTAACATTAATGTTTATCTCCATCGGCTCTAACATTAGATGTTTATCTCCATCGGCTCTAACATTAGATGTTTAGCTCCATCGGCTCTAACATTAATGTTTATCTCCATCGGCTCTAACATTAGATGTTTATCTCCATCGGCTCTAACATTAGATGTTTATCTCCATCGGCTCTAACATTAGATGTTTAGCTCCATCGGCTCTAACATTAGATGTTTATCTCCATCGGCTCTAACATTAGATGTTTAGCTCCATCGGCTCTAACATTAATGTTTATCTCCATCGGCTCTAACATTAGATGTTTATCTCCATCGGCTCTAACATTAGATGTTTATCTCCATCGGCTCTAACATTAGATGTTTAGCTCCATCGGCTCTAACATTAATGTTTATCTCCATCGGCTCTAACATTAGATGTTTATCTCCATCGGCTCTAACATTAGATGTTTAGCTCCATCGGCTCTAACATTAATGTTTATCTCCATCGGCTCTAACATTAATGTTTATCTCCATCGGCTCTAACATTAGATGTTTATCTCCATCGGCTCTAACATTAATGTTTATCTCCATCGGCTCTAACATTAGATGTTTAGCTCCATCGGCTCTAACATTAATGTTTAGCTCCATCGGCTCTAACATTAATGTTTAGCTCCATCGGCTCCAACATTAGATGTTTAGCTCCATCGGCTCTAACATTAATGTTTATCTCCATCGGCTCTAACATTAATGTTTATCTCCATCGGCTCTAACATTAATGTTTATCTCCATCGGCTCTAACAACATGTTTAGATGTTTAGATGTTTAGCTCCTGCTCTAACATTAATGTTTATCTCCATCGGCTCTAACATTAGATGTTTAGCTCCATCGGCTCTAACATTAGATGTTTAGCTCCATGACATTAGATGCTCTAACATTAGATGTTTTTCCATCGGCTCTAACATTAATGTTTAGCTCCATCGGCTCTAACATTAGATGTTTAGCTCCATCGGCTCTAACATTAGATGTTTATCTCCATCGGCTCTAACATTAGATGTTTAGCTCCATCGGCTCTAACATTAGATGTTTAGCTCCATCGGCTCTAACATTAGATGTTTAGCTCCATCGGCTCTAACATTAATGTTTAGCTCCATCTGCTCTAACATTAGATGTTTAGCTCCATCGGCTCTAACATTAATGTTTAGCTCCATCTGCTCTAACATTAGATGTTTAGCTCCATCGGCTCTGACATTAATGTTTAGCTCCATCTGCTCTAACATTAGATGTTTAGCTCCATCGGCTCTAACATTAGATGTTTAGCTCCATCGGCTCTAACATTAGATGTTTAGCTCCATCGGCTCTAACATTAATGTTTAGCTCCATCGGCTCTGACATTAGATGTTGATCTCCATCGGCTCTAACATTAATGTTTATCTCCATCGGCTCTAACATTAATGTTTAGCTCCATCGGCTCTAACATTAATGTTTAGCTCCATCGGCTCTAACATTAATGTTTATCTCCATCGGCTCTAACATTAATGTTTATCTCCATCGGCTCTAACATTATGATGTCGGCTCTAACATTTTAGCTCTAACATTAATGTTTATCTCCATCGGCTCTAACATTAATGTTTAGCTCCATCGGCTCTAACATTAGATGTTTTTCCAGCTCTAACATTAATGTTTATCTCCATCGGCTCTAACATTAATGTTTTATCGGCTCTAACATTAATGTTTATCTCCATCGGCTCTAACATTAGATGTTTATCTCCATCGGCTCTAACCATCGGCTCTAACATTAATATCTCCATCTGCTCTAACATTAATGTTTAGCTCCATCGGCTCTAACATTAGATGTTTATCTCCATCGGCTCTAACTAACATGTTTATCTCCATGCTCTGACATTAGATGTTTAGCTCCATCGGCTCTAACATTAGATGTTTAGCTCCATCGGCTCTAACATTATGATGTTTAGCTCCATCGGCTCTAACATTAGATGTTTAGCTCCATCTCGGCTCTAACATTAATGTTTAGCTCTAACATTAATGTTTATCGGCTCTAACATTAACAGCTCCATCGGCTCTAACATTAGATGTTTATCTCCAGATGCTCTAACATTAGATGTTTAGCTCCATCGGCTCTAACATTATGCTCCATCGGCTCTAACATTAGATGTTTAGCTCCATCGGCTCTAACATTAATGTTTAGCTCCATCGGCTCTAACATTAGATGTTTTTCGGCTCTAACATTAGATGTTTATCTCCATCTGCTCTAACATTATGTTTAGCTCCATGTTTATGTTTATCTCCATCTGCTCTAACATTAGATGTTTAGCTCCATCGGCTCTAACATTAGATGTTTAGCTCCATCTGCTCTAACATTATGATGTTTAGCTCCATCGGCTCTAACATTAGATGTTTATCTCCATCGGCTCTAACTCCATCGGCTCTAACATTAGATGTTTATCTCCATCGGCTCTAACATTAGATGTTTAGCTCCATCTAACATTAATGGCTCTAACATTAGATGTTTAGCTCCATCGGCTCTAACATTAGATGTTCCATCGGCTATCTCCCTCTAACATTAGATGCTCTAACATTAGATGTTTAGCTCTCTAACATTAGATGGCTCTAACATTAATGTTTAGCTCCATCGGCTCTAACATTAGATGTTTATCTCCATCGGCTCTAACATTAATGTTTCGGCTCTAACATTAGATGTTTATCTCCGGCTCTAACATTAATGTTTATCTCCATCGGCTCTAACATTAATGTCTCCATCGGCTCTAACATTAGATGTTTAGCTCCATCGGCTCTAACATTAGATGTTTAGCTCCATCGGCTCTAACATTAGATGTTTATCTCCATCGGCTCTAACATTAGATGTTTATCTCCATCGGCTCTAACATTAATGTTTTATCGGCTCTAACATCTCCATCGGCTCTAACATTAATGTTTATCTCCATCGGCTCTAACATTAGATGTTTATCTCCATCGGCTCTAACATTAGATGTTTAGCTCCATCGGCTCTAACATTAATGTTTATCTCCATCGGCTCTAACATTAGATGTTTATCTCCATCGGCTCTAACATTAGATGTTTATCTCCATCGGCTCTAACATTAATGTTTATCTCCATCGGCTCTAACATTAGATGTTTATTTCGGCTCTAACATTAGATGTTTATCTCCATCGGCTCTAACATTAGATGTTTATCGGCTCCATAATGGCTCTAACATTAATGTTTATCTCCATCATTAGATGGCTCTAACATTAATGTTTATGTTTATCTCCATCGGCTCTAACATTAGATGCTCTAACATTAATGTTTATCTCCATCGGCTCTAACATTAATGTTTATCTCCATCGGCTCTAACATTAATGTTTAGCTCCATCGGCTCTAACTAACATTAACATTAATGTTTATCTCCATCGGCTCTAACATAGCTAGATGTTTATCTCCATCGGCTCTAACATTAGATCTAACATTAGATGTTTATGTTTAGCTCCATCGGCTCTCCATCGGCTCTAACATTAATGTTTATCTCCATCGGCTCTAACATTAATGTTTATCTCCATCGGCTCTAACATTAGATGTTTATCTCCATCGGCTCTAACATTAGATGTTTATCTCCATCGGCTCTAACATTAGATGTTTATCTCCATCGGCTCTAACATTAATGTTTATCTCCATCGGCTCTAACATTAGATGTTTAGCTCCTGCTCTAACATTAGATGTTTATCTCCATCTGCTCTAACATTAATGTTTAGCTCCATCGGCTCTAACATTAGATGTTTATCGGCTCCATCTCCATCGGCTCTAACATTAATGTTTATCTCCATCGGCTCTAACATTAGATGTTTAGCTCCATCGGCTCTAACATTAGATGTTTATCTCATTAGATGTTTAGCTCCATCGGCTCTAACACATGTTTAGCTCCATGCTCTAACATTAGATGTTTAGCTCCATCGGCTCTAACATTAGATGTTTATCTCCATCTGCTCTAACATTAATGTTTAGCTCCATCGGCTCTAACATTAGATGTTTATCTCCATCTCTAACATGTTTATCTCCATCGGCTCTAACATTAGATGTTTATCTCCATCGGCTCTAACATTAGATTATCTCCATCGGCTCTAACATTAATGTTTCCATCGGCTCTAACATTAATGTTTAGCTCCATCGGCTCTAACATGTTTAGCTCCATCGGCTCTAACATTAATGTTTATCTCCATCTAACATTAGATGCTCTAACATTAGATGTTTATCTCCATCGGCTCTAACATTAGATGTTTAGCTCCATCGGCTCTAACATTATGTTTATCTCCATCGGCTCTTTATGCTCCATCGGCTCTAACATTAGATGTTTATCTCCATCGGCTCTAACATTAATGTTTATCTCCATCGGCTCTAACATTAGATGTTTATCTCCATCGGCTCTAACATTAATGTTTATCTCCATCGGCTCTAACATTAATGTTTATCTCCATCGGCTCTAACATTAGATGTTTATCTCCATCGGCTCTAACATTAATGTTTATCTCCATCGGCTCTAACATTAATGTTTATCTCCATCGGCTCTAACCTCCATCGGCTCTAACATTAATGTTTATCTCCATCGGCTCTAACATTAATGTTTAGCTCCATCGGCTCTAACATTAGATGTTTATCTCCATCTGCTCTAACATTAATGTTTATCTCCAGCTCTAATGTTTGCTCCATCTGCTCTAGATGTTTAGCTCCATCGGCTCTAACATTAGATGTTTAGCTAACCATCGGCTCTAACATTAGATGTTTAGCTCCATCGGCTCTAACATTAGATGTTTATCTCCATCGGCTCTAACATTAGATGTTTATCTCCATCGGCTCTAACATTAGATGTTTGGCTCCACGGCTCTGACATTAGATTATCTCCATCTGCTCCATCGGCTCTAACATTAGATGTTTAGCTCGGCTCTAACATTAATGTTTATCTCCATCGGCTCTAACATTATGTTTATGTTTTAGATGTTTATCTCCATCGGCTCTAACATTAGATGTTTATCTCCATCGGCTCTAACATTAGATGGCTCTCTAACATTAGATGTTTAGCTCCATCGGCTCTAACATTAATGTTTAATGCTCTAACATTAATGTTTAGCTCTAACATTAATGTTTAGCTCCATCGGCTCTAACATTAATGTTTAGCTCCATCGGCTCTAACATTAATGCGGCTCTAACATTAATGTTTAGCTCCATCGGCTCTAACATTAATGTTTAGCTCCATCGGCTCTAACATTAATGTTTAGCTCCATCGGCTCTAACATTAGATGTTTAGCTCCATCGGCTCTAACATTAGATGTTTATCTCCATCGGCTCTAACATTAGATGTTTAGCTCCATCGGCTCTAACATTAATGTTTAGCTCCATCGGCTCTAACATTAATGTTTAGCTCCATCGGCTCTAACATTAATGTTTAGCTCCATCGGCTCTAACATTAGATGTTTATCTCCATCGGCTCTAACATTAATGTTTAGCTCCATCGGCTCTAACATTAATGTTTAGCTCCATCGGCTCTAACATTAATGTTTAGCTCCATCGGCTCTAACATTAGATGTTTAGCTCCATCGGCTCTAACATTAATGTTTAGCTCCATCGGCTCTAACATTAATGTTTAGCTCCATCGGCTCTAACATTAATGTTTATCTCCATCGGCTCTAACATTAGATGTTTAGCTCCATCAGCTCTAACATTAGATGTTTAGCTCCATCAGCTCTAACATTAGATGTTTAGCTCCATCGGCTCTAACATTAGATGTTTAGCTCCATCGGCTCTAACATTAGATGTTTAGCTCCATCGGCTCTGACATTAATGTTTAGCTCCATCGGCTCTGACATTAGATGTTTATCTCCATCGGCTCTAACATTAATGTTTAGCTCCATCGGCTCTAACATTAATGTTTATCTCCATCGGCTCTAACATTAATGTTTAGCTCCATCGGCTCTAACATTAATGTTTATCTCCATCGGCTCTAACATTAATGTTTATCTCCATCGGCTCTAACATTAGATGTTTATCTCCATCGGCTCTGACATTAATGTTTAGCTCCATCGGCTCTAACATTAATGTTTAGCTCCATCGGCTCTAACATTAATGTTTATCTCCATCGGCTCTAACATTAGATGTTTAGCTCCATCGGCTCTAACATTAGATGTTTAGCTCCATCGGCTCTGACATTAATGTTTAGCTCCATCGGCTCTAACATTAATGTTTAGCTCCATCGGCTCTAACATTAATGTTTAGCTCCATCGGCTCTAACATTAATGTTTAGCTCCATCGGCTCTAACATTAGATGTTTAGCTCCATCGGCTCTAACATTAATGTTTAGCTCCATCGGCTCTAACATTAATGTTTAGCTCCATCGGCTCTAACTCCATAACGATGCTCTAACATTAATGTTTAGCTCCATCGGCTCTAACATTAATGTTTAGCTCCATCGGCTCTAACATTAATGTTTATCTTAACATTAATGTTTAGCTCCATCGGCTCTAACATTAATGTTTAGCTCCATCGGCTCTAACATTAATGTTTATCTCCATCGGCTCTAACATTAGATGTTTAGCTCCATCGGCTCTGACATTAGATGTTTAGCTCCATCGGCTCTAACATTAATGTTTAGCTCCATCGGCTCTAACATTAATGTTTAGCTCCATCGGCTCTAACATTAAGCTCCATCGGCTCTAACATTAATGTTTATCTCCATCGGCTCTAACATTAGATGTTTAGCTCCATCCATCGGCTCTAACATTAATGTTTAGCTCCATCTCTAACTCGGCTCTAACATTAATGTTTAGCTCCATCGGCTCTAACATTAGATGTTTAGCTCCATCGGCTCTAACATTAGATGTTTAGCTCCATCGGCTCTGACATTCTAACATTAATGTTTAGCTCCATCGGCTCTAACATTAATGTTTAGCTCCATCGGCTCTAACATTAATGTTTAGCTCCATCGGCTCTAACATTAGATGTTTAGCTCCATCGGCTCTAACATTAATGTTTAGCTCCATAACATTAATGGCTCTAACATTAGATGTTTAGCTCCATCGGCTCTAACATTAATGTTTATCTCCATCGGCTCTAACATTAATGTTTAGCTCCATCGGCTCTAACATTAGATGTTTAGCTCCATCGGCTCTAACATTAGATGTTTAGCTCCATCGGCTCTAACATTAATGTTTAGCTCCATCGGCTCTAACATGTTTAGCTCCATGCTCTAACATTAATGTTTAGCTCCATCGGCTCTAACATTAATGTTTAATGCTCCATCGGCTCTAACATTAGATGTTTAGCTCCATCGGCTCTAACATTAAAGCTCCATCGGCTCTAACATTAATGTTTGCTCCATCGGCTCTAACATTAATGTTTAGCTCCATCGGCTCTAACATTAATGTTTAGCTCCATCGGCTCTAACATTAATGTTTTAGCTCCATCGGCTCTAACATTAGATGTTTATCGGCTCTCCATCGGCTCTAACATTAGATGTTTAGCTCCATCGGGCTCATTAGATGTTTAGCTCCATCGGCTCTAACATTAATGTTTAGCTCCATCGGCTCTAACATTAGATGTTTAGCTCCATCGGCTCTAACATTAGATGTTTAGCTCCATCGGCTCTAACATTAGATGCTCTGACATTAGATGTTTAGCTCATCGGCTCTAACGGCTCTAACATTAGATGTTTCGGCTCTAACATTAATGTTTAGCTCCATAGCTCTAACATTAATGTTTAGCTCCATCGGCTCTAACATTAATGTTTAGCTCCATCGGCTCTAACATTAGCTCTAACATTAATGTTTATCGGCTCTCATTAATGTTTCGGCTCTAACTCCATCGGCTCTAACATTAGATGTTTAGCTCCATCGGCTCTAACATTAATGTTTATCTCCGTCGGCTCTAACATTAGATGTTTAGCTCCATCGGCTCTAACATTAGATGTTTAGCTCCATCGGCTCTAACGGCTCCATCGGCTCTAACATTAGATGTTTAGCTCCATCGGCTCTAACATTAGAGCTGCTCTAACATTAGATGTTTAGCTCCATCGGCTCTAACATTATGTTTATGTTTAGCTCCATCTAACATTAGATGTTTAGCTCCATCGGCTCTAACATTAGATGTTTAGCTCCATTAGATGTTTAGCTCCATCGGCTCTAACATTAGATGCTCTAACATTAGATGTTTAGCTCCATCGGCTCTAACATTAATGTTTAGCTCCATCGGCTCTAACATTAGATGTTTAGCTCCATCGGCTCTAACATTAGATGTTTAGCTCCATCGGCTCTAACATTAGATGTTTAGCTCCATCGGCTCTAACATTAGATGTTTAGCTCCATCGGCTCTAACATTATGATGTTTAGCTCCATCGGCTCTAACATTAGATGTTTAGCTCCATCCATCGGCTCTAACATTAATGTTTAGCTCCTAACATTAGATGTTTAGCTCCATCGGCTCTAACATTAGATGTTTAGCTCCATCGGCTCTAACATTAATGTTTAGCTCCATGTTCGGCTCTAACATTAGATGTTTAACATTAGATGTTTAGCTCCATCGGCTCTAACATTAATGTTTAGCTCCATCGGCTCTAACATTAATGTTTAGCTCCATCGGCTCTAACATTAATGTTTAGCTCCATCGGCTCTAACATTAATGTTTAGCTCCATCGGCTCTAACATTAATGTTTAGCTCCATCGGCTCTAACATTAATGTTTAGCTCCATCGGCTCTAACATTAATGTTTAGCTCCATCGGCTCTAACATTAATGTTTAGCTCCATCGGCTCTAACATTAGATTAAATAGTAATTAGGCTACTTAGCCTATATCACTCAATAAGATCATATTCCCGTGAAACTGATTGGATCAAAGGCAGCATGGACATTTCACCTGTAAAACGTGGGGAATTATCATTCACGATTGACAGTGATGATTGCCTCATTTAAAATAAGGTAGATCTATTTTGGTGTTTTAGGAAAAAACGTTTTTTTTATTAATTAATTGAACCACATGTGTAGGCATAGGCAATTCTAGAATTTGGAGGATGCATTGTAATTATATTCTAGAAATGTATTATACAGTATAATAGGCTACATGTTGGTACCAACTTTCATTCAGAAGTTAAGACAAAATCATAGCAAAAAACTGTGCTTCAGTAGGCTACCTAAACAAACACAGCAGTACACCACTTATTTTAACAAATGTAAATCGATTGCCATGTGTGGTCAACTGATCATTTCAGCCCTGTTTTGACAGTGTCCGTTTTGACAGCGTCTTGGGGACACGTCTTGATAAATCATTCAATGTAAGATTTTCATTTTTCACTGAACTTCCATTTGGATATTTGGTTACAATTAGGCTGGGAAATATTAGCTAAATTGAGATCAGTGCTCATAATCATTAGTCTAGCAATTGAAAGCAATGCAGATGTTCTCTACACACACAGTAGGCCTATAACCTACCTGATAAGCTTCCCTGATGATTTCCTGAACTCTCCAATACTTTTATAATGCATTTCAGTCACTTAGCCTACTGATGCGAATACTAATTTTGACACTTTTCCCATTGGCCATTCAAGTCATTTGACGTGTTTTCTTATTAGCCTTATGGACATTGAAACTGTGCTACGCTGGTCCAAAACAGACATGAGGCCTACATAGGTTCTATAACAATATAACTGAAAACACTATTGGCTTCATTGACTTAGTCTACTGAATGTGTTCTCTTTTAACTGTAGACTGAGAGATTATTTTAAATGTGATTGTAACAGTAGACCGAGCTACGCAATAACCTCATATGGGGTTACTGTACACAATCCGTGGAAGAAACCATTGCCGCCAGAAGGGGTGCTCTAAGTGCTGCAGATAAATATAAATACATTAGCAAAATGACAGTATATAATTACTCCTGTCTGTACTGAAATAAATGAAATCATTAAAAACACTACACCAGAGATAATAATTGTGCCACAGAGGGTCAATGGCTTCTTTAAACAAAATTGTTGTGGATTGTGTTTAGTTCTATCAAAAAGGCATAGGCCTACAGTTGGGAATCCGGCTGTTGAGCAGCCCGCGCGGGAAATATCCAACAGCTGATTTCTGAGTTGTGGGCGGCTGTCAATAAACAGCAGGCGGCAGCTAAAATGTCTTTCGCAATATTTCAAAATACAATTAAGGGAAAAAGTCGTAACATCTGTAACCCTACAATCATATCCTATTCTGTTGTTGTCTCTGTGCCTTGTCTGGTGTCTCTCTCCATCATATCCTATTCTGTTTCTGTCTCTGTGCCTTGTCTGGTGTCTCTCTCCATCATATCCTATTCTGTTTCTGTCTCTGTGCCTTGTCTGGTGTCTCTCCATCATATCCTATTCTGTTTCTGTCTCTGTGCCTTGTCTGGCGTCTCTCTCCATCATATCCTATTCTGTTTCTGTCTCTGTGCCTTGTCTGGTGTCTCTCCATCATATCCTATTCTGTTTCTGTTTCTGTGCCTTGTCTGGCGTCTCTCTCCATCATATCCTATTCTGTTTCTGTCTCTGTGCCTTGTCTGGTGTCTCTCTCCATCATATCCCATTCTGTTTCTGTCTCTGTGCCTTGTCTGGCGTCTCTCTCCATCATATCCTATTCTGTTGTTGTCTCTGTGCCTTGTCTGGTGTCTCTCTCCATCATATCCTATTCTGTTTCTGTTTCTGTGCCTTGTCTGGTGTCTCTCTCCATCATATCCTATTCTTGTTGTTGTCTCTGTGCCTTGTCTGGCGTCTCTCTCCATCATATCCTATTCTGTTTCTGTCTCTGTGCCTTGTCTGGTGTCTCTCTCCATCATATCCTATTCTGTTTCTGTCTCTGTGCCTTGTCTGGTGTCTCTCTCCATCATATCCTATTCTGTTTCTGTTTCTGTGCCTTGTCTGGTGTCTCTCTCCATCATATCCTATTCTTCTGTTTTGTCTCTGTGTCTTGTCTGGTGTCTCTCTCCATCATATCCTATTCTGTTTCTTCTGTGCCTTGTCTGGTGTCTCTCTCCATCATATCCTATTCTGTTTCTGTCTCTGTGCCTTGTCTGGTGTCTCTCTCCATCATATCCTATTCTGTTTCTGTCTCTGTGCCTTGTCTGGTGTCTCTCTCCATCATATCCTATTCTGTTTCTGTCTCTGTGCCTTGTCTGGTGTCTCTCTCCATCATATCCTATTCTGTTTCTGTTTCTGTGCCTTGTCTGGTGTCTCTCTCCATCATATCCTATTCTGTTTCTGTCTCTGTGCCTTGTCTGGTGTCTCTCTCCATCATATCCTATTCTGTTTCTGTCTCTGTGCCTTGTCTGGTGTCTCTCTCCATCATATCCTATTCTGTTTCTGTTTCTGTGCCTTGTCTGGTGTCTCTCTCCATCATATCCTATTCTGTTTCTGTCTCTGTGCCTTGTCTGGTGTCTCTCTCCATCATATCCTATTCTGTTTCTGTCTCTGTGCCTTGTCTGGTGTCTCTCTCCATCATATCCTATTCTGTTTCTGTTTCTGTGCCTTGTCTGGTGTCTCTCCATCATATCCTATTCTGTTTCTGTCTCTGTGCCTTGTCTGGTGTCTCTCTCCATCATATCCTATTCTGTTTCTGTCTCTGTGCCTTGTCTGGTGTCTCTCCATCCATCATATCCTATTCTGTTTCTGTCTCTGTGCCTTGTCTGGTGTCTCTCTCCATCATATCCTATTCTGTTTCTGTCTCTGTGCCTTGTCTGGTGTCTCTCTCCATCATATCCTATTCTGTTTCTGTCTCTGTGCCTTGTCTGGTGTCTCTCTCCATCATATCCTATTCTGTTTCTGTCTCTGTGCCTTGTCTGGTGTCTCTCTCCATCATATCCTATTCTGTTTCTGTTTCTGTGCCTTGTCTGGTGTCTCTCTCCATCATATCCTATTCTTCTGTTGTTGTCTCTGTGCCTTGTCTGGCGTCTCTCTCCATCATATCCTATTCTGTTTCTGTCTCTGTGCCTTGTCTGGTGTCTCTCTCCATCATATCCTATTCTGTTGTTGTCTCTGTGCCTTGTCTGGTGTCTCTCTCCATCATATCATATTCTGTTTCTGTCTCTGTGCCTTGTCTGGTGTCTCTCTACATCATATCCTATTCTGTTTCTGTGCCTTGTCTGGTGTCTCTCTCCATCATATAATATTCTGTTTCTGTCTCTGTGCCTTGTCTGGTGTCTCTCTCCATCATATCCTATTCTGTTTCTGTCTCTGTGCCTTGTCTGGTGTCTCTCTCCATCATATCCTATTCTGTTTCTGTCTCTGTGCCTTGTCTGGTGTCTCTCTACATCATATCCTATTCTGTTTCTGTGCCTTGTCTGGTGTCTCTCTCCATCATATCCTATTCTGTTTCTGTTTCTGTGCCTTGTCTGGTGTCTCTCTCCATCATATCCTATTCTTCTGTTGTTGTCTCTGTGCCTTGTCTGGTGTCTCTCTCCATCATATCATATTCTGTTTCTGTCTCTGTGCCTTGTCTGGTGTCTCTCTACATCATATCCTATTCTGTTTCTGTGCCTTGTCTGGTGTCTCTCTCCATCATATAATATTCTGTTTCTGTTTCTGTGCCTTGTCTGGTGTCTCTCTCCATCATATAATATTCTGTTTCTGTCTCTGTGCCTTGTCTGGTGTCTCTCTCCATCATATCATATTCTGTTTCTGTCTCTGTGCCTTGTCTGGTGTCTCTCTACATCATATCCTATTCTGTCTCTGTGCCTTGTCTGGTGTCTCTCTCCATCATATCCTATTCTTATGTTGCTTTCTGGTGTGTTTGATGTGTCTCTTCAGTTTTGCAGTCCAAAACAGTCAAGGGGATACTGGGGAACTTAACTTGTTTTGGGCCTGTGTCTGAGTCACCTAACTCATCCTCTTCCCTACCATTTTCCCCTGACGACTGCTGTTCTGAGTGCAACACTGGCATGCTGTTGTCACGACTTCCGCCAAAGTCGGTCTCTCTCCTTGTTCGGGCGGCGTTCGGCAGTCGACGTCACCGGCCTTCTAGCCACCGCCGATCCACTTTTCATTTTCCAATTGTTTTGTCTTGTTTTCCACACCTGGTTTCAATCCCCCAATTACTTGTTCATTATTTAACCCTCTGTTCCCCCATGTTTTTATGTGAGTGATTGTTTGTCATGTAGCAGGTCCGTTTATGTGGGCTCTCTTTTCATATCGCATTTATTTATTATGCTGAGTAAAGTACGTTTATTTACTCATATCTGCTGTCCTTCTGTCCTCCGCCTCAGTCCTCTACACCAGCTACACACAGACCTCATTACAGCTGTTCTCATCTGTCCTCCTCCTTGGCTCATCTGAAAGCTTGGAAGGTAGAGGTGCAACATGTAATTGAGTTACTTTTAAAGGGCAACTGTACTTAAGAAATTCTAGTGGCCATCACGGAATTGAAATGTGAGTTGGTTTCAGGTTGTGGTTTGATGTGGGTGTCTGCTGTGTGTGTTTGCACGTGGAAAGAGTTAAATGATTTAGCCAATTAGTTTTATCCAGCTGGTGTGCAACCGAACCTGGACTTTGGATAGCCTATCTCAGGGGCTAGTTAGGGACACAATGTAAACATGACAATATTTTCATGTTGCACACATTCTCATTTTCTCAAATGCTTTTCATATTTGTATATGAATTTCTATAATTTATAGTTAGTTTGAGGTTTTCAAATTATTGACATTTGGAGCTATTGGAATTTTAACATATTGTCCCATGTTCATTGTGTAATGTAATTTACCGATGGTCCCTAACTAGCCCCATGGGGATATCCAAAGTCAACCCCAATTTACCACAGGCATAACGATTGGGTCGCGTGCAGCTGCAATCCGAATTGCTGTGGGCAGGATTGAAACAAACCCTGCCGTAATTTACGTTGTGATGCAGAGTCACGACCACAAGTCTCACCAAACTCAGTTTATGACCAAAATTATACTATTTACACTTTTTACACCAAAGAGCTCTCCAAGGATGTCAGGGATCTACCTCGGCTTGGGGCTCCATGCAAGATCTCACCTCGTGGAGTTGCAATGATCGTGAGAACGGTGAAGAATCAGCTCAGAACTAAACGGGAGGATCTTGTCAAGGATCTCAAGGCAGCTGGGACCATAGTCACCAAGAAAACAATTATTAACACACTATGCCGTGAAGGACTGAAATCCTGCAGAGCCCACAAGGTCCCCCTGCTCAAGAAAGCACATATACAGTGGGGCAAAACAGTATTTAGTCAGCCACCAATTGTGCAAGTTCTCCCACTTAAAAAGATGAGAGAGGCCTGTAATAGTCATCATAGGTACACTTCAACTATGACAGACAAAATTAGAAAAAAAAATCAAAAAAATCACATTGTAGGATTTTTAATTAAGTACTTTTTTGCCCCACTGTAAGCATTTCACGTTAAGGTCTACACATGTTGTATTCGGCGCTTGTGACAAATAATTAAAGTTTGATTTGATTTGGCCATAGGATGGAGAGAAATGTTATCAGTTTTTAATATGATATCTGAGTGAGACTGACTACCAATGGGGGGCCACCCGGCCGGCAATTTAACCATGATTACTAAATTTAGGTAGCTGGCCACTAGACTACATTACAAATCTAAACTTCCTAATCATGGTTGAAACAGCTATTTTTCCCTCACCGCCCAATGGCAAAATGAGTACAATTGCAGAAAACTTGATTAAAAACTGCAACATTTTCTCTACACTACATGGCAAAATGTGTAGAATTGCACAAAATGAAAATTTTCTCACCACTGTCCAAAGGGAGTTCACGAAAATGTTTTGCTCGCAATGTGTGTATGAGAGGGGCCCTCCTGACGAGTTCAGATATTTTGGGGCCCAACCCTGCCCTAGGCTATATGAATATAAAGAGACATGAGCCAAAACAATGTACCTGTAGAATGGTATAAGTTATGACCTCGTCAGTTCTAGCAGCTAATGTGATATTTTTTAGATTACATAACATTTGAGGACTCATAACTTAAGAGCCTATGTATTTTCAATGTTTTGTTCACCTACAAACTATCCACAAAGCTGACAATATTTTCCCCTCTCTTTCTGGCTGCCCTCCTCCTTCTAAGTTCAAGTTGTGAAATTGTTAGGTTAGATTACTTGTTAGATATCACTGCATGGTCGGGACTAGAAGCACATGCATTTCGCTACACTCACATTAACATCTGCTAACCATGTGTATGTGACAAATACAATTTGATTTGAAGTTGTCGTAGAAATATTGGTCCAATAATATTTCTCAGATACGGAAACTTGTGAATCCAAAGTAGACTTTATTACAAAGTAACAGGCCGATCTGTTTCCCAGCCTCAGCACACTCCTTTTATACAGATTCATCCTTACATCACATAGTCACTCTTACATCACATAGTCACTCTTACATCACATAGTCACTCTTACATCACATAGTCACTCTTACATCACATAGTCACTCTTACATCACATAGTCACTCTTACATCACATAGTCACTCTTACATCACATAGTCACTCTTACATCACATAGTCACTCTTACATCACATACATAGTCACTCTTACATCACATACATAGTCACTCTTACATCACATACATAGTCACTCTTACATCACATACATAGTCACTCTTACATCACATAGTCACTCTTACATCACATAGTCACTCTTACATCACATACATAGTCACTCTTACATCACATACATAGTCACTCTTACATCACATACATAGTCACTCTTACATCACATAGTCACTCTTACATCACATAGTCACTCTTACATCACATACATAGTCACTCTTACATCACATAGTCACTCTTGTCTATGTAAATGATCAACTCTTTTTGGCTTTGCACCACTATTGTTTCCCACCCAAAGTTCTTTCTTGGAGGTAGGCTTTTTCCCGCCTCTACAAATCATTTAACACTCTACAAATCACTGACCCGTTTATATTGGTGGCGCAACTGTGACAGTTTGGTTAAAAAATAATAGGGGCCCCTACCAGGCTGCATTCACAAGTACATTCATTATATTGATTCTGACACTTATTACCCAGGCATGCATCTGGATTACAATGTGTGTCTATTTCTTTTGAATATTGGCTTTTCTTATGCTATACAGGTGTGGTTACAGGTTCCTTTAAAGCTTTTAACGATTCGGTTTTATTACAATATTATTTCACAATATGCTACTGAAAAATCACCATAAAGTTAGTTTTTTTTGTCATATAGACATCATATACACAGAGTACACAGTGCAACAAAATGCTTACTTGCAGGTTAACCTCTCAACAATGTAAAAACAAGTAGCTAAATAAGTGAATAAAAAGAGTAATACAAAAGAAGGTTAAATATAATGCAGTAAAGTTCAGCCTCAGTCCACAGGGGGGCACGGTGTCAATGCCAGGAGATAATGTTTTTCTGACTGAAGCACATTATCTCATCTCTTCGGTCTCAGCTAGCTAGCCAGCCAGTAGCTACCGAAGTGGCTATTCAGCCAAGCTAGCTACAGAAACGAAACCCATCACCTACTCGGGGATAATAAATAATTATTCCTAACATCCTTAGCTTGCCCATTCACTAAATATACTGTTAAATAACTTTGACTTACACCCAATAGTTTAAGGATGCTGAGCGCTAATCTAATTAGCATTAGCTAGGTTAACCCTTATGCTGAGGGAGACTAGCTAGTTAGCTACTACCAACCCTTATGCTGAGGGAGACTAGCAAGTTAGCTACTACCAACCCTTATGCTGAGGGAGACTAGCTAGTTAGCTACTATCAACCCTTATGGTGAGGGAGACTAGATAGTTAGCTACTACCAACCCTTATGCTGAGGGAGACTAGCTAGTTAGCTACTACCAACCTTTATGGTGAGCGAGACTAGCTAGTTAGCTACCATCAACCCTTATGGTGAGGGAGACTAGCTAGTTAGCTACCATCAACCCTTATGGCGAGGGAGGCTAGCTAGTTAGCTACCATAAACCCTTATGGTGAGGGATGGAGGAAGGGTCAAGGGACGTTGAGCAGTCCACTGCGTTGTGAAATCTGGACCAATCACAGCAGGCACCGCATCAGTCCAGGGGCTTTTTGCAGTGCCTGCTACGGCCTAGTGCAGTATGTTGGATTGTTTATTTTTGTCAGTAAAATTTGTCAGTAAAAATACAAATGTTAAACTGCATAGAGCAAGTGATGTGTGGTTGTAGAAACTCATATCAGACTGAAATGTAAAATAATGTTATTTTTGGGACTGGACCAAAACCATCCGGGGCTGAAGCCCTGGAAGCCCAGGCCTAATGACGCCACTGATCAGAACTAAACGAGGTAAACCCAGTACTACCCTTTCCTAATGTTAAACCCCCTTTTCAACCTATATTGTTTGGCACAAGTGAGAAAGAATGTGCCAGGAACTGTCATTGTTAGTATGATTCATACTGCAGAAAAGAAAAAGCACAACTTATGAGCAGTCATTCTGAAGTAAAACATTTTTTTTTTTACAGGAAAAACACCCCTTTTCTGTTTCTTGGAAACGCAAATGAGAAAATGTGTGAGGTTTTGATGGTGTAATCAAAACCGTAGAAGTTCGTTCCTCTTGTCATGGAATCCCCTACACTACCTCAGAGCTGACTGACTCAGCCATTCAATCAAAACAGTTACAACAATTATACAACATCCTTCCTTGATTCAACCAAGTAGTTTTCATATTTCCACACCTGCAGAACAAGCCAAGTTGAAGTAGGGATACTGTGAGCAGCCCATTAGCCTAGATACTCCACCAAACTAACTATTGATTCACAGACCTATCCAGGGCAGGCTACCATACATGTGTTTAATATGGTCCCATCCCACTGAGCACAGGCTGGTTGAATCAACGTTGTTGCCATGTAATTTCAATTTGAACGTGGAATAGACATCTGTTCCCAGTGGGATCCTCGTGATGTCAGTCCCAGGGCCAGCCCGTTTTAAATGTCCTCTGGATCTGTGCATCTCCTAGAGGGAGTCTCTCCTCTCTCTGTGTGTCTGACCCGAATCCGCCCCTGGCCCCGGCCCCAGCAGCCTCTCAGTCGGTCTGTAATGTATCAGTACATAGCTAATCAGATCCAATAGGAGTGGATGGCAAGGCTGTTCAGTGTTCAGTAGGTCTGTTTTCTCCTGATCTAGTCACAGGTCTGTTGTCTCCTGATCTAGTCACAGGTCTGTTGTCTCCTGATCTAGTCACAGGTCTGTTGTCTCCTGATCTAATCACAGGTCTGTTGTCTCCTGATCTAGTCACAGGTCTGTTGTCTCCTGATCTAGTCACAGGCCTGTTGTCTCCTGATCTAGTCACAGGTCTGTTGTCTCCTGATCTAGTCACAGGTCTGTTGTCTCCTGATCTAGTCACAGGTCTGTTGTCTCCTGATCTAGTCACAGGTCTGTTGTCTCCTGATCTAATCACAGGTCTGTTGTCTCCTGATCTAGTCACAGGTCTGTTGTCTCCTGATCTAGTCACAGGTCTGTTGTCTCCTGATCTAGTCACAGGTCTGTTGTCTCCTGATCTAGTCACAGGTCTGTTGTCTCCTGATCTAGTCACAGGCCTGTTGTCTCCTGATCTAGTCACAGGTCTGTTGTCTCCTGATCTAGTCACAGGTCTGTTGTCTCCTGATCTAATCACAGGTCTGTTGTCTCCTGATCTAGTCACAGGTCTGTTGTCTCCTGATCTAGTCACAGGTCTGTTGTCTCCTGATCTAGTCACAGGTCTGTTGTCTCCTGATCTAGTCACAGGTCTGTTGTCTCCTGATCTAGTCACAGGTCTGTTGTCTCCTGATCTAGTCACAGGCCTGTTGTCTCCTGATCTAGTCACAGGCCTGTTGTCTCCTGATCTAGTCACAGGCCTGTTGTCTCCTGATCTAGTCACAGGCCTGTTGTCTCCTGATCTAGTCACAGGCCTGTTGTCTCCTGATCTAGTCACAGGTTTGTTGTCTCCTGATCTAGTCACAGGCCTGTTGTCTCCTGATCTAGTCACAGGTCTGTTGTCTCCTAATCTAGTCACAGGTCTGTTGTCTCCTGATCTAGTCACAGGTCTGTTGTCTCCTGATCTAGTCACAGGTCTGTTGTCTCCTGATCTAATCACAGGTCTGTTGTCTCCTGATCTAGTCACAGGCCTGTTGTCTCCTGATCTAGTCACAGGTCTGTTGTCTCCTGATCTAGTCACAGGTCTGTTGTCTCCTGATCTAGTCACAGGCCTGTTGTCTCCTGATCTAGTCACAGGCCTGTTGTCTCCTGATCTAGTCACAGGTCTGACACAAGGGAAAGGGGGATACCTAGTCAGTTGTACAACTGAATGCATTCAACTGAAATGCGTGTTACATATTTAACCCAAGCCCTCTGAATCAGAGAGCAGGTGTTGGGTGTTAACTGCCTTGCTCAGGGGCTGAACAACAGATTTTGACCTTGTCGGCTCTGGGATTCAATCTAGCAACCTTTCGGTTATTGGCCCAGGCTACCTGCCGCCCCACATCCAATGATTTTTAGTCACGGCCCTGGCTGGAGTTAGTTTGTGTGTTTGTGTGAGACAGTGAGGAGGATGTAACTTCCTGCCATGTAATTTCAGCCCCTAAAGTACTATCCCTCTGGGATTATGCACCACCGGCCAATAACATTCATCTCCTCGACAGTGAGCCGCTCCTGGAATCCCCAGACAGCCAATCAGAGTAGGACCCTGGGGGGAAGGCCACAGGTGTGAGATAGCCACAGAGGAAGATGTGTCACTGCAAAGATGAGCCTGAGTCAATGTTATCTCAATGCTGTTACTTCCCCCATGGAGGTCTTATATGACATTTATACTGTATCTAGAGGAACTGACTGACAATTAACCAGTCATATAGCATTCTGGTAATCTAAGTCAGTATTCCTCAACACAACAGCATCCAACCTGGGATTTAAACACGTCTATACATGTTCTCTCTCTCCCTACAGACCTCTCCAATTATTTCCTTTACCACGGGGCCTACACAACACCTTAAAGGCATAGAGCTGCCCAAGGTTCAGATGTCTGGAAAAACCTGGTTTATTTCTGAGGTAAACTTGAACCAGTCTGAAATACCCTGTGTGGGTTTTTACAGATCTCTATGAGTGGTTTCCCCTTTTACCATAAAGTACCAATCTGCTGAGTATTAATAGGTTGATTAGCAGCTCTTGAACCAACAGGTCAATCAGGTAATTGGCCTGAGCAGAGGACACCAGGTTGACACTAAAGGAGAGAGAGAGAGAGAGAGGGGGGGGGGGAGAGAGAGAGAGGGGGAGAGAGAGAGAGAGAGAGAGAGAGAGAGAGAGAGAGAGAGAGAGGGGGAGGAGAGAGAGAGAGAGAGAGAGAGAGAGAGAGAGAGAGAGAGAGAAAGAGAGGGACCAAAGATTAGACAAAAGTTCTCAGTTGGTACAAAATATATAGAGTTCTGCACACACTACAATTACTACAATAAAAAATAAGCTCAACTAGACACCTTAATGATGCAGTGAATGAACTGAGAGAGAATGCACGCAGGGCATTCTACGCCATTAAAAAAACGATTTGGCTAAAACCAATTGAATGTGTCATTGAACCAATTGCACTTTATTTCAGCGAGGTGTGGGGTTCACTTGCAAAACAAGGTTTCACCAAATGGACAAACACCCATTGAAACCCTGCATGCAGAGTTCTGTAAGATTCTCCTACATGTCCAGAGGAAAACTACAAACAATGAATTCAGGGCAAAATTAGTCCAATATCCATTAATAATAAAAACTCAAAAAAGAGCAATTAAGTTTTGGAAACATCAAAAATACAATGACCCCCTATCATATCATTACCAAGCCCTGCAATGCCAAGAGCTGAGCAAAGAAAAGAGTCCCCTCATCCAGCTGGTCCTGGGGCTGAGTTCACAAACCTGTTCTACTAACACACTGAAGCCTCAGGACCAGAACATCCAATCAATCAGAATAAATCTAATTACAACACAGTCAAAACAATACTATATTGCTTATTGGGAAACACAAGCACAAAGCAAAATGCAGTGCTATTTGGCCCTAAATCGACAGTACACACTGGCTAACTATTTGACCATGGTTACTGATCAAAACCTAGAAAAACCTTGACAAAGTACAGGCTCAGTGAGCACAGCCTTGCCATTGAGGAGGGTAGACGCAGGAAAACCTGGCTCCCTGTAGAGGAAAGGCTGTGCAACTACTGCACAACAGCAGAACCTGAGACGGAGCTGCATTTCCTGACAAAATGTCAAAAATATAAAACAATTAGAGTGTCATTTCCCAAAATGTGAAACCCCTATTCAAGGTTTCAAAGACCTCTCGATGAGAGTAGGCTACCCGTCCTGTTGGGGGAGGACGCAGAGAGCTGTGGGTTGGCAGCGCACTACATTGCTGCCTGCCATAAGATGAGGGACATTGTCTGACAGACCAACCAACCTACACATGTCCTCTATGCTTATTGTTATTGTTCAATTTATGGTTATTCTGACCCTTGTTACTGTTGTCCCATTGACAACAGTTCTTATTCTTATTATTTTAATATTATAAATATCCAAAGTAAGCTTTGGCAATATGTACATTGTTACATCGTGCCAATAAAGTAAATTTAATTGAGAGAGAGAGAGGTAGGCAGAGAGAGAGAGAGAGAGGTAGGTAGAGAGAGAGAGCAAGAGAGAGGGGTGGGCAGAGAGAGAGAGACATGGAGTGACAGAGGTGGAAAGAGAGTGCATGGTAAATGGCATTAATTAAATAGTATTTATTTAGCCTTCCGAGTAGCAATTAACAAATTCTAACCACAGAGCAACACCCTTCATTAACACAAGTTGTTTGTATGTGACTGTGAGTGTGTGTGTCTGACTGTGTGTGTGTGTGTCTGACTGTGAGTGTGTGTCTGACTGTGAGTGTGTGTGTGTCTGACTGTGTGTGTGTCTGACTGTGTGTGTGTGTGTGTGTGTGTGTGTCTGACTGTAAATGTGTGTGTTTGTTCTGACTGTGTGTAACCACAGAGCAACACCCTTCATTAACACAAGTTGTTTGTATGTGAAGTTGTGTCTGACTGTGAGTGCGTGTCTGACTGTGAGTGTGTGTGTCTGACTGTGAGTGTGTGTGTGTCTGACTGTGTGTGTGTGTGTGTCTGACTGTGTGTGTGTGTGTGTACGTACCATTTATTAAAAGACAGCCTAGAAATACTATAAAACAACTTTATTCAGTCCCAGGTGGATTGAAAATGCCCAGAACCAAAGTACAAGTAAATAAATAGTCCGTAAGAGTGGACATGGAAACAGATACACATATACTGTCATATCACAGTACAGTATTATAGACAGGCAATAGGCAGACACGTATTTGAATGAGGCTTCCTGTCCTGGGTCCTAGTCACTGCAGTCTGTTGGTCCACAATACAGAAAGCATTATAATTCAGGACAGGGAACATGGGATTTTACTTTTGGGGGTATAACTCATCCCTTCTAATGCTGTTGGACTGGGGGATGATGACAAAAAAGCAGGAATGACTGGTTTCAGGAAAAAAATCACATTTCAGGAAAAATCACATCCCTGAAGTTCGCTGTCTGCACCATCCCTCCTTGGCATTCCCTAGAGGATGAGAGAGAGAGAGAGAGAGAGGGGAGAGGACTTTAAAACATGAAAATAGTTGCAATAGAGGAGAGAGGGACCTTGCTGTATTGTTAGCTGGGACCTACCCTGACAGCATGTTGCCAGGGGACAAAAGCTGTTCTCCCTCATCTTTCCCTCTCTTCCGGTCCAGCTCTGTCCTCTGTTCTCTCTCTTTCTTTGTCTTCCTCCCTCCTCCCTCCTCACTATTCTGTGACAGCGTCACTTCCCCAGAGATGTTGTTTCCCAGAGCCAGGCTGCTGATGTGCAACAAATTCTTCACTGGGACCACAGCCTCTACACACAGACTGGCACTACAGTCTATGGAGCCTTGGGCACAAGCGTCAGTCCTAAGCTACCTAAAGATAATGAAGAGACTAGCACAGCCTAGAAGGGAGAAGTGGGTTACTAGTCCATCTGAAAAGAGGGATTTTGATGTGTCCTGACTTGTGTCCTGGCTAGGTCGCTCCACACTCACACAGTATGGCCCCCTCATGTTTTAGAGCTCTACCTATCCAGAATTAGCTGAATACACAGTACTGCTGGTTCGGACCTATAATACACAGTTCTGCTGGTTCGGACCTATAATACACAGTACTGCTGGTTAGGACCTATAATACTGTGAATACACAGTACTGCTGGTTAGGACCTATAATACTGTGAATACACAGTACTGCTGGTTAGAACCTATAATACTGTGAATACACAGTACTGCTGGTTAGGACCTATAATACTGTGAATACACAGTACTGCTGGTTAGAACCTATAATACTGTGAATACACAGTACTGCTGGTTAGGACCTATAATACTGTGAATACACAGTACTGCTGGTTAGAACCTATAATACTGTGAATACACAGTACTGCTGGTTAGGACCTATAATACTGTGAATACACAGTACTGCTGGTTAGAACCTATAATACTGTGAATACACAGTACTGCTGGTTAGGACCTATAATACACAGTACTGCTGGTTAGGACCTATAATACTGTGAATACACAGTACTGCTGGTTAGGACCTATAATACTGTGAATACACAGTACTGCTGGTTAGAACCTATAATACTGTGAATACACAGTACTGCTGTTTAGAACCTATAATAAATAAAATAAAATACAATTTTATTTGTCACATACACATGGTTAGCAGATGTTAATGCGAGTGTAGCGAAATGCTTGTGCTTCTAGTTCCGACAATGCAGTAATAACCAACAAGTAATCTAATTAACAATTCCAAAACTACTGTCTTATACACAGTGTAATGAGTACAGTATATACGTATACATATGAGATGAATAATGTAGGGTATGTAAACATTATATTAGGTAGCATTGTTTAAAGTGGCTAGTGATATATTTTACATCCTTTCCCATCAATTCCCATTATTAAAGTGGCTGGAGTTGAGTCAGTGTGTTGGCAGCAGCTACTCAATGTTAGTGGTGGCTGTTTAACAGTCTGATGGCCTTGAGATAGAAGCTGTTTTTCAGTCTCTCGGTCCCAGCTTTGATGCACCTGTACTGACCTCGCCTTCTGGATGGTAGCGGGGTGAACAGGCAGTGGCTCAGGTGGTTGTTGTCCTTGATGATCTTTATGGCCTTCCTGTAACATCGGGTGGTGTAGGTGTCCTGGAGGGCAGGTAGTTTGCCCCCGGTGATGCGTTGTGCAGACCTCACTACCCTCTGGAGAGCCTTACGGTTGTGGGCGGAGCAGTTGCCGTACCAGGCGGTGATACAGCCCGCCAGGATGCTCTCGATTGTGCATCTGTAGAAATTTGTGAGTGCTTTTGGTGACAAGCCGAATTTCTTCAGCCTCCTGAGGTTGAAGAGGCGCTGCTGCGCCTTCTTCACGATGCTGTCTGTGTGAGTGGACCAATTCAGTTTGTCTGTGATGTGTATGCCGAGGACCTTAAAACTTACTACCCTCTCCACTACTGTTCCATCGATGTGGATAGGGGGGTGTTCCCTCTGCTGTTTCCTGAAGTCCACAATCATCTCCTTAGTTTTGTTGACGTTGAGTGTGAGGTTATTTTCCTGACACCACACTCCGAGGGCCCTCACCTCCTCCCTGTAGGCCGTCTCGTCGTTGTTGGTAATCAAGCCTACCACTGTCGTGTCGTCCGCAAACTTGATGATTGAGTTGGAGGCGTGCGTGGCCACGCAGTTGTTTATTTGCAAATTATGGTGGAAAATAAGTATTTGGTCAATAACAAAAGTTTATCTCAATACTTTGTTATATACCCTTTGTTGGCAATGACAGAGGTCAAACGTTTTCTGTAAGTCTTCGCAAGGTTTTCACACACTATTGCTGGTATTTTGGCCCATTCTTCCATGCAGATCTCCTCTAGAGCAGTGATGTTTTGGGGCTGTTGCTGGGCAACACAGACTTTCAACTCCCTCCAAAGATTTTCTATGGGGTGAGATCTGGAGACTGGCTAGGCCACTCCAGGACCTTGAAATGCTTCTTACAAAGCCACTCCTTCGTTGCCCGGGCTGTGTGTTTGGGATCATTGTCATGCTGAAAGACCCAGCCATGTTTCATCTTCAATGCCCTTGCAAAATCTCACAATACATGGCCCCATTCATTCTTTCCTTTACACGGATCAGTCGTCCTGGTCCCTTTGCAGAAAAACAGCCCCAAAGCATGATGTTTCCACCCCCATGCTTCACAGTAGGTATGGTGTTCTTTGGATGCAACTCAGCATTCTTTGTCCTCCAAACACGACGAGTTGACTTTTTACCAAAAAGTTATATTTTGGTTTCATCTGACCATATGATATTCTCCCAATCTTCTTCTGGATCATCCAAATGCTCTCTAGCAAACTTCAGACGGGCCTGGACATGTACTGGCTTAAGCAGGGGGACACGTCTGGCACTGCAGGATTTGAGTCCCTGGCGGCGTAGTGTGTTACTGATGGTAGGGTTTGTTACTTTGGTCCCAGCTGTCTGCAGGTCATTCACTAGGTCCCCCCGTGTGGTTCTGGGATTTTTGCTCACCGTTCTTGTGATCATTTTGACCCCAAGGGGTGAGATCGAGGGAGATTATCAGTGGTCTTGTATGTCTTCCATTTCCTAATAATTGCTCCCATAGTTGATTTCTTCAAACCAAGCTGCTTACCTATTGCAGATTCAGTCTTCCCAGCCTGGTGCAGGTCTACAATTTTGTTTCTGGTGTCCTTTGACAGCTCTTTGGTCTTGGCAATAGTGGAGTTTGGAGTGTGACTGTTTGAGGTTGTGGACAAGTGTCTTTTATACTGATAACAAGTTCAAACAGGTGTCATTAATACAGGTAACGAGTGGAGGACAGAGGAGCATCTTAAAGAAGAAGTTACAGAAATCTTGCTTGTAGGTGACCAAATAGGTGACCTAATACTTATTTTCCACCATAATTTGCAAATAAATTCATAAAAAATCAATGTGATTTTCTGGATTCTTCTCTCTCATTTTGTCTGTCATAGTTGAAGTGAACCTATGATGACAATTACAGGCCTCTCTCATCTTTTTAAGTGGGATAACTTACACAATTGTTGGCTGACTAAATACTTTTTTGTCCCACTGTATGTATGTATGTATGTATGTATGTATGTATGTATGTATGTATATATGTATGTATGTATGTATGTATGTATGTATGTATGTATGTATGTATGTATGTATGTGTATGTATGTATGTGTGTGTGTGTATGTATATGTGTGTGTGTATGTATGTATGTATGTATGTATGTATGTGTGTGTGTGTGTATGTGTGTATGTGTGTATGTGTGTGTGTATGTGTATGTGTATGTGTGTGTGTATGTGTATGTGTATGTGTATGTGTGTGTGTATGTGTATGTGTATGTGTGTGTGTGTACTCTGTCAGAGTTGCAGTGGGTGTGTTAGGGATTTAGTGATTTCCTCTCAGTGAGTTGGCTGCTGTTCAGGTTTGGCATCATGCTGCAGTCTGTCTCAGCAGCCAGCCAGCCATTACCTCACTATGAGGTGAGAGTGCTCCCCATCAGTGAGTGTACCTTTGGCATCATGACGTGGTACGTCTTTGCTCCTAGCAGAACTCGGCGAGGGGAAGTGAACTTCTGTGCTCGCATTCTGCCTAAAGACATTTGCCGTATCAACAACACACCCAGAAATCTGCCATTCATTTTCACGTTTGTGCTGAGGAGATCTTAGTCACACAATTTACCATCTAACTAAGATGTTTGGTGCAGTATTTCTCAATGAAAAGCAGTCGTCTCTCGTTTAATGACAACAAAGACTTCATTGAAGAATCACTACTGTTGACCAATCACTAACGAAGGGGCGTAGACTTCGGGTACTGAACTTCGGCTTGCCTCAAGAAAGAAAATGGTGTGCTCGTCGAACATCCGCAAAAAAAACTGCCCAACGCAGTCCAACTCCAAAACAAACTAAATGTGACAAAATGTTGTCATAATCTTAACCAATAAGGGTGACATTTACCAAGCTCTTTTCTGCACCTTCACTCATCATTGTCAAGAGCCAATCAGATCAAATTAGTACTTTACCTAAAAGAGCCAGCAACCAATTAAATCACAGAATTACCAAACCAATCACTGCAAGGACCAAATCAGATGACAGAGTTCATTAAGTGCTGTCAGGAGAAATTCAGATCATAGGCTTATTAAGCAGTGCTGCCAATAGCCAATCGGATGACAGGGTGTTGTGAGGTAAGGGAGTTTATTACATTAGCATCAGGGACATGCTAGCCAGGGAACTAGATTAGCCCAATGAAACCCTGGCACAGATTCAAGAAACACTTTGTCTGGCATGAACACCCCACTGTAAAATCTACATTGATCATCTTTCAAGCATGAAGCAGCCTAACTACAGTGCCAGACAGGCAGATAAAAAGCGTCATCCTCAAACACGGACACATTCTCCAGAGTCATCCCTTGCTCAAAGACTTCGCGTCCAACCCTCCCCTGATATGCTCTAGGAGGGTTGTAATATCAGAGACGGGGTCGTGCACAGTGTGCTCCCGGGTCCCTTAATGGTTTCTACCACTGCAGTCATTGTTCCAACTCATGTGACACAAAAGTATTCTATCACCCACGTTCGGTTAAAGAATACAAGATGAAATACGTCCTAAATTGTAGTACAACACGTTATTTAAATGCCCAAGTGGGCTTGTTTAAATTGGTCAGACGAAACACGCGCTCAAATTAAGAATAGCTGAGCACAAAACGGCTATCTGCACAAAAAAAACTATGGACTAGGGGAATGCGCTGCCTTACGCAAACGCTAATCATGGCTCAGCCTCTAGTTTCTCTGTCCTCCAGAGGAGGGAATATAGTGAGGAAATTGTTAAGAGGCACTTTGGATCGACTGCTTAGATTGCGCCGAGACAAAGGGTCTGACTGAACAGCTCCTTTCTGATCTTTCTGTCTTTTGTTTTTCAAGTGGAATGTATGTCTACGGCTCTTGACTGATGATCATACTCGTTTGAATAACCTGTGGCATTGCTGCTACTACTACTGACATCTATGATTGATATGAATAGAACACTCCCCGGCTGATGAAGGTGAGTCATGCCTAAACGTAAGCCTATTGGTTGTTTCTCTGGTCAATAAATATCAGATTTACCCAGCAACAGAGTGCTTTTTCCTTTATTCTCCTGGAAAGTCACCAGTTGAATTATCCTGAGTTAAGGAATGATAGTTACTAGTTGAAGTATCCTGGGGTAAGGAATGATAGTTACTAGTTGAAGTATCCTGGGGTAAGGAATGATAGTTACTAGTTGAAGTATCCTGGGGTAAGGAATGATAGTTACTAGTTGAAGTATCCTGGGGTAAGGAATGATAGTTACTAGTTGAAGCATCCTGGGGTAAGGAATGATAGTTACTAGTTGAAGTATCCTGGGGTAAGGAATGATAGTTACTAGTTGAAGTATCCTGGAGTAAGGAATGATAGTTACTAGTTGAAGTATCCTGGGGTAAGGAATGATAGTTACTAGTTGAAGTATCCTGGGGTAAGGAATGATAGTTACTAGTTGAAGTATCCTGGGGTAAGGAATGATAGTTACTAGTTGAAGTATCCTGGGGTAAGGAATGATAGTTACTAGTTGAAGTATCCTGGGGTAAGGAATGATAGTTACTAGTTGAAGTATCCTGGGGTAAGGAATTATAGTTACTAGTTGAAGTATCCTGGGGTAAGGAATGATAGTTACTAGTTGAAGTATCCTGGGGTAAGGAATGATAGTTACTAGTTGAAGTATCCTGGGGTAAGGAATGATAGTTACTAGTTGAAGTATCCTGGGGTAAGGAATGATAGTTACTAGTTGAAGTATCCTGGGGTAAGGAATGATAGTTACTAGTTGAAGTATCCTGGGGTAAGGAATGATAGTTTCTAGTTGAAGTATCCTGGGGTAAGGAATGATAGTTACTAGTTGAAGTATCCTGGAGTAAGGAATGATAGTTACTAGTTGAAGTATCCTGGGGTAAGGAATGATAGTTACTAGTTGAAGTATCCTGGGGTAAGGAATGATAGTTACTAGTTGAAGTATCCTGGGGTAAGGAATGATAGTTACTAGTTGAAGTATCCTGGGGTAAGGAATGATAGTTACTAGTTGAAGTATCCTGGGGTAAGGAATGATAGTTACTAGTTGAAGTATCCTGGGGTAAGGAATGATAGTTACTAGTTGAAGTATCCTGGGGTAAGGAATGATAGTTACTAGTTGAAGTATCCCGAGGTAAGGAATGATAGTTACTAGTTGAAGTATCCTGGGGTAAGGAATGATAGTTACTAGTTGAAGTATCCCGAGGTAAGGAATGATAGTTACTAGTTGAAGTATCCTGGGGTAAGGAATGATAGTTACTAGTTGAAGTATCCTGGGGTAAGGAATGATAGTTACTAGTTGAAGTATCCTGGAGTAAGGAATGATAGGTACTAGTTGAAGTATCCTGGGGTAAGGAATGTTTTTTCGAGCAACTGATGTCCCCTTTTTATTTAAGTTGGGCTGAAGGGCTTTTGAGTAAACCTTTTACACATTGTTCTAACTACAGTTCCCTCAGTAATAATTGGGACAGTGAATCCTTTTTTCTTCTTTTGGCTCTATACTTCAACACTTTGGAAATCAAGCATGACCAAGGGCTTAAAGTACAGATTGTCCACTTCAATTTGAGGGTATTTTCATCCATATCGGATGAACCGTTTAGAAATTACAGCACTATTAGAACACAGACACCCCCCATTTTACAGGAGCAAAAGTATTGGGACAACTTTAAGTAGTAAAAAGTATTTGGTCCTACATTTGTTGGATGTATTTTCTGTTTGTTTTGGATTATGTTATGCCTAATACAAATTGAACGGTAAATCCTGTATTGTGTCATTTTGGGGTCACTTTTATAAAAGCACAAATACCATACCCCCAAAACGTCACCATTACAATAACAGGGTAGGTTAGCATTTATATGTACTTTAATAAACATCAAGTGAATTTGTCCCAATACTTTTGGTCCCCTAAAACAGGGGGACTATGTACAAAAAAGTGCTGTAATTTCTAAACAGTTCACCTGATACGAATACCCTCAAATTAAAGTTGACAGTCTGCACTTAATCCTCAAAGTCATTGTTTGATTTCAAATCCAAATGGTTGGAAGTATAGAGCCAACTGAAGAATGCTTCAGTGTCCCAGTAATTACAGCACTGTAGGTCATCCACTACATGAGTAATGAGAGAGTTCCATACGTTGTCAAACTGTAGTAATACTTCCTCTTCATACATGATGACTGTATGGGAAACAGAGTCAAATTAGTCTGCTTTGATTATTGTGTTCCACCACTATACTGATGTGTTCTCTGGCTTTCACTACCACAGACGGGCAATAGACTGTGTCTTACAGCATGTGTTACTGGGTACTAGTCTACTAGTGTCAGCTAGGCCCCAGAGCATCTGTCCACAGCTGTCTCATTCACTAGCCTTATAACTGTTGTACTGCTGAGAGGACCACTACTGTGAACACTATCTCCATTTCACAAGAACTAGCAGACAGACAGAGACAGACAGACTCCCTCCCTCCCTCACTTACTGGCTAAATGAATATGCCAAGTTGAAAAAGAATGCAACAGGCACTTCATTGACAAGGCATGAGCATGACAAATGAACTATCGACTAACCTGTCAGGACAGGAGCAGGAGTGGTTCTCATTGGTTCTAGTGACACTGACCTACATTCACACGCAGTACAGTAGACCTTCCATGTTATATCACAGCAACTCTCTGTCTGATATAACAATAAGATATGAACCAAACTCAACTGCCTGGGAAATAATTCAAGCAACTGGGTATCACTACTGTACAGATCTGAGCTTTAACAGGAAATACATAAACTGATCGTGATTCCATGGGGATTTAGAGAAGACTATTTATTTGTAGAATAAGTAGTAAAGCCAAATCCTTCCTGCTACTCTCTGTTTCTTCCTGCTCTTTCCTGTCCTTTTCGTCTCTCCCTCAATCTCTCCTATTATCTAAATTTTTTGCGGCTGTAGAAGTTGGCCAGCTGAATCATCCCATTCTGCTTGGTGCTGTAAACCACAAGAAACACACAAAGTAAAGCAGAGAGAGGTAGAGAGAAGTAGAAAGAGAGAGAAGGAGAGAGATAATGTGTAAGAGAGGTAATGGTAGAGAGAAAAGTAGAGGTCGAGAGAAAATTAGAATATAGAGAGAGGTAGAAAGAGATAATGTGTAAGAGGTAAAGGTAGAGAGGGAGAGGTAGAGAGAGAGAGGTAGAGGAAGAGAGAGGTAGAGTGAGGAAGAGAGAAGGGTAGAGCAAGGTAGAGCGAGGTAGAGAGAAAGGTAGAGCGAGGTAAAGAGAAAGGTAGAGCGAGGTAGAGAGAAAGGTAGAGTGAGGTAGAGGTAGACAAAAAGGTAGAGAGAGGTAGATGAAGAGAGAAAGGTAGAACGAGGTAGATGAAGAGAGAAAGGTAGAGCGAGGTAGAGGTAGAGTGAGGTAGAGAGTAAGGTAGAGCGAGGTAGGGGAAGAGAGAAAGGTAGAGCGAGGTAGATGAAGAGAGAAAGGTAGAGCGAGGTAGATGAAGAGAGAAAGGTAGAGCGAGGTAGATGAAGAGTGAGGTAGAGAGTAAGGTAGAGCGAGGTAGGGGAAGAGAGAAAGGTAGAGCGAGGTAGAGAGAAAGGTAGAGTGAGGTAGAGGTAGAGAGAGGTAGATGAAGAGAGAAAGGTAGAACGAGGTAGATGAAGAGAGAAAGGTAGAGCGAGGTAGAGGTAGAGTGAGGTAGAGAGTAAGGTAGAGCGAGGTAGGGGAAGAGAGAAAGGTAGAGCGAGGTAGATGAAGAGAGAAAGGTAGAGCGAGGTAGATGAAGAGAGAAAGGTAGAGCGAGGTAGATGAAGAGAGAAAGGTAGAGCGAGGTAGATGAAGATTGAGGTAGAGAGTAAGGTAGAGCGAGGTAGGGGAAGAGAGAAAGGTAGAGCGAGGTAGATGAAGAGAGAAAGGTAGAGTGAGGTAGAGGTAGACAAAAAGGTAGAGAGGTAGAGCGAGGTAGAGGAAGAGAGAAAGGTAGAGCGAGGTAGAGGTAGAGTGAGGTAGAGAGTAAGGTAGAGCGAGGTAGGGGAAGAGAGAAAGGTAGAGTGAGGTAGAGGAGAGAGAAAGGTAGAGCGAGGTAGAGCGAGGTAGAGGAAGAGAGAAAGGTAGAGCAAGGTAGAGCGAGGTAGATGAAGAGAGAAAGGTAGAGCGAGGTAGATGAGAGAGAAAGGTAGAGTGAGGTAGAGGTAGACAAAAAGGTAGAGAGAGGTAGAGCGAGGTAGAGGAAGAGAGAAAGGTAGAGCGAGGTAGAGGTAGAGTGAGGTAGAGAGTAAGGTAGGCGAGGTAGGGAAAGAGAGAAAGGTAGAGTGAGGTAGAGGAGAGAGAAAGGTAGAGCAAGGTAGAGCGAGGTAGAGGAAGAGAGAAAGGTAGAGCAAGGTAGAGCGAGGTAGAGGAAGAGAGAAAGGTAGAGCAAGAGAGAAAGGTAGAGCAAGGTAGAGAGAGGTAGAGCGAGGCAGAGAAAGGTAGAGTAAGGTAGAGCGAGGTAGGGAAGAGAGAAAGGTAGAGTGAGGTAGAGTGAGGTAGAGGAAGAGAGAAAGGTAGAGCAAGGTAGAGCGAGGTAGAGGAAGAGAGAAAGGTAGAGTGAGGTAGAGGAGAGAGAAAGGTAGAGCGAGGTAGAGGAAGAGAGAAAGGTAGAGCGAGGTAGAGGAAGAGAGAAAGGTAGAGCAAGGTAGAGCGAGGTAGAGGAAGAGAGAAAGGTAGAGCAAGAGAGAAAGGTAGAGCAAGGTAGAGGAAGAGACAAAGGTAGAGCAAGGTAGAGAGAGGTAGAGCGAGGCAGAGAAAGGTAGAGAGAGGCAGAGAAAGGTAGAGAGAAAGGTAGAGTGAGGTAGAGGAAGAGAGAAAGGTGGAGTGAGGTAGAGAGAAAGGTAGAGCGAGGTAGAGAGAAAGGTAGAGCGAGGTAGAGGTAGAGTGAGGTAGAGGAAGAGAGAAAGGTAGAGCGAGGTAGAGGAAGAGAGAAAGGTAGAGCGAGGTAGAGAGAAAGGTAGAGCGAGGTAGAGAGAAAGGTAGAGCGAGGTAGAGGAAGAGAGAAAGGTAGAGCAAGGTAGAGTAAGAGAGAAAGGTAGAGTGAGGTAGAGAGAAAGGTAGAGTGAGGTAGAGAGAAAGGTAGAGCAAGGTAGAGAGAAAGGTAGAGTGAGGTAGAGTAAGAGAGAAAGGTAGAGTGAGGTAGAGAGAAAGGCAGAGCGAGGTAGAGGAAGAGAGAAAGGTAGAGTGAGGTAGATGTAGAGAGAAAGGTAGAGCGAGGTAGAGAACGAGAGAAAGGTAGAGTGAGGTAGATGTAGAGAGAAAGGTAGAGAGAGGTAGAAGAAGAGAGAAATGTAGAGCGAGGTAGAAGAAGAGAGAAATGTAGAGTGAGGTAGAGAGAAAGGTAGAGTGAGGTAGAGGTAGACAAAAAGGTAGAGCGAGGTAGATGAAGAGAGAAAGGTAGAGCGAGGTAGAGGTAGAGTGAGGTAGAGAGTAAGGTAGAGCGAGGTAGGGGAAGAGAGAAAGGTAGAGCGAGGTAGAGGAAGAGAGAAAGGTAGAGCAAGGTAGAGCGAGGTAGAGGAAGAGAGAAAGGTAGAGCAAGAGAGAAAGGTAGAGCAAGGTAGAGAGAGGTAGAGCGAGGCAGAGAAAGGTAGAGTAAGGTAGAGCGAGGTAGGGGAAGAGAGAAAGGTAGAGTGAGGTAGAGGAAGAGAGAAAGGTAGAGCAAGGTAGAGCGAGGTAGAGGAAGAGAGAAAGGTAGAGCAAGGTAGAGGAAGAGAGAAAGGTAGAGCAAGGTAGAGCGAGGTAGAGTGAGGCAGAGAAAGGTAGAGAGAAAGGTAAGGTGAGGTAGAGGAAGAGAGAAAGGTGGAGTGAGGTAGAGAGAAAGGTAGAGCGAGGTAGAGAGAAAGGTAGAGCAAGAGACAAAGGTAGAGCAAGGTAGAGGAAGAGACAAAGGTAGAGCAAGGTAGAGAGAGGCAGAGAAAGGTAGAGCAAGGTAGAGAGAAAGGTAAGGTGAGGTAGAGGAAGAGAGAAAGGTAGACGTAGTGAGGTAGAGTAAGAGAGAAAGGTAGAGTGAGGTAGAGGAAGAGAGAAAGGTAGAGTGAGGTCGAGGAAGAGAGAAAGGTAGAGTGAGGTAGAGGAAGAGAGAAAGGTAGAGTGAGGTAGAGGAAGAGAGAAAGGTAGAGTGAGGTAGAGGAAGAGAGAAAGGTAGAGTGAGGTAGAGGAAGAGAGAAAGGTAGAGTGAGGTAGAGGAAGAGAGAAAGGTAGAGTGAGGTAGAGGAAGAGAGAAAGGTAGAGTGAGGTAGAGAAAGGTAGAGTGAGGTAGAGAAAGGTAGAGTGAGGTAGAGAAAGGTAGAGCGAGGTAGAGAGAAAGGCAGAGCGAGGTAGAGGAAGAGAGAAAGGCAGAGCGAGGTAGAGGAAGAGAGAAAGGTAGAGTGAGGTAGATGTAGAGAGAAAGGTAGAGTGAGGTAGAGGAAGAGAGAAAGGTAGAGTGAGGTCAAGGAAGAGAGAAAGGTAGAGTGAGGTCGAGGAAGAGAGAAAGGTAGAGTGAGGTCGAGAGAAAGGCAGAGCGAGGTAGAGGAAGAGAGAAAGGTAGAGTGAGGTAGATGTAGAGAGAAAGGTAGAGCGAGGTAGAAGAAGAGAGAAATGTAGAGCGAGGTAGAGAGAAAGGTAGAGTGAGGTAGATGTAGAGAGAAAGGTAGAGTGAGGTAGAAGAAGAGAGAAATGTAGAGCGAGGTAGAGGAAGAGAGAAAGGTAGAGCGAGGTAGAGGAAGAGAGAAAGGTAGAGCGAGGTAGAGGAAGAGAGAAAGGTAGAGCTAGGTAGAGGAAGAGAGAAAGGTAGAGCGAGGTAGAGGAAGAAAGAAAGGTAGAGTGAGGTAGATGTAGAGAGAAAGGTAGAGCGAGGTAGAAGAAGAGAGAAATGTAGAGTGAGGTAGAGGAAGAGAGAAAGGTAGAGGTATAGAGGTAGATCTGCAGTTTCTCTCTTGTTACGTCAGTCACAGACAGTCACTCAATTAGCCCATGTCAGGTAACATGCCCAGGGGCCCTGACCTCCAGGGGGCCACCATTGATTTACAGTGCCTTGCGAAAGTATTCGGCCCCCTTGAACTTTGCGACCTTTTGCCACATTTCAGGCTTCAAACATAAAGATATAAAACGGTATTTTTTGTGAAGAATCAACAACAAGTGGGACACAATCATGAAGTGGAACGACATTTATTGGATATTTCAAACTTTTTTAACCAATCAAAAACTGAAAAATTGGGCGTGCAAAATTATTCAGCCCCCTGAAGTTAATACTTTGTAGCGCCACCTTTTGCTGCGATTACAGCTGTAAGTCGCTTGGGGTATGTCTCTATCAGTTTTGCACATTGACAGACTGACATTTTTTCCCGTTCCTCCTTGCAAAACAGCTCGAGCTCAGTGAGGTTGGATGGAGAGCATTTGTGAACAGCGGTTTTCAGTTCTTTCCAAAGATTCTCAATTGGATTCAGGTCTGGACTTTGACTTGGCCATTCTAACACCTGGATATGTTTATTTTTGAACCATTCCATTGTAGATTTTGCTTTATGTTTTGGATCATTGTCTTGTTGGAAGACAAATCTCCGTCCCAGTCTCAGGTCTTTTGCAGACTCCATCAGGTTATGGTCCTGTATTTGGCTCCATCCATCTTCCCATCAATTTTAACCATCTTCCCTGTCCCTGCTGAAGAAAAGCAGGCCCAAACCATGATGCTGCCACCACCATGTTTGACAGTGTGGATGGTGTGTTCAGTGTGATGAGCTGTGTTGCTTTTACGCCAAACATAACGTTTTGCATTGTTGCCAAAACGTTCAATTTTGGTTTCATCTGACCAGAGCACCTTCTTCCACATGTTTGGTGTGTCTCCCAGGTGGCTTGTGGCAAACTTTAAACTACACTTTTTATGGATATCTTTAAGAAATGGCTTTCTTCTTGCCACTCTTCCATAAAGGCCAGATTTGTGCAATATACGACTGATTGTTGTCCTATGGACAGAGTCTCCCACCTCAGCTGTAGATCTCTGCAGTTCATCCACAGTGATCATGGGCCTCTTGGCTGCATCTCTGATCAGTCTTCTCCTTGTATGAGCTGAAAGTTTAGAGGGACGGCCAGGTCTTGGTAGATTTGCAGTGGTCTGATACTCCTTCCATTTCAATATTATCGCTTGCACAGTGCTCCTTGGGATGTTTAAAGCTTGGGAAATCTTTTTGTATCCAAATCCGCCTTTAAACTTCTTCACAACAGTATCTCGGACCTGCCTGGTGTGTTCCTTGTTCTTCATGATGCTCTCTGAGCTTTTAACGGACCTCTGAGACTATCACAGTGCAGGTGCATTTATACGGAGACTTGATTACACACAGGTGGATTGTATTTATCATCATTAGTCATTTAGGTCAACATTGGATCATTCAGAGATCCTCACTGAACTTCCGGAGAGAGTTTGCTGCACTGAAAGTAAAGGGGCTGAATAATTTTGCACGCCCAATTTTTCAGTTTTTCATTTGTTAAAAAAGTTTGAAATATCCAATAAATGTCGTTCCACTTCATGATTGTGTCCCACTTGTTGTTGATTCTTCACAAAAAAATACAGTTTTATATCTTTATGTTTGAAGCCTGAAATGTGGCAAAAGGTCGTAAAGTTCAAGGGGGCCGAATACTTTCGCAAGGCACTGTAGTTAGTGATTCTCACTCAGATATCATATTAACAAGGAATAAGTCATGGCAAAATGTGTAGAATTGCAGGAAATGAGTGTGTGCAGATAGAGAGAGTGTAGGGTAGTGTACCACTCACACAGACTCCTGCAGGCTGCTTAGGAAGCTGTCTATCTGGTCCTGGGGGATCTCTCCGTCCAGGTGGGCCAGGTAAGTGTACAGCCCTACGAATGTATCAAAGGGGATCCTCGCCGCTCCACCCTCCTCATTCTCCGTCAGGATTTCACACGCATACTTCAGGGCACTGATGATGGTCTGAACACACACACACACACACACACACACACACACACACACACACACCAGAAAAGCCTGGGCCATCAAGACAGTGCAATACTGCCATCATGTGGTATTTGCTAGCACGACACCACAGTTTCTCTCTGAAAACTGACAGACAGATATCGGAGCCAGGGACTCACCCCTCCCAGAGCGCTGCAGCCCAGGGCGAAGAACTGCATCCAGTGGATGTTGTCGTTGAAGTTCCCCAGGGCCAGCAGAGTGTCCAGCTGCTCTGAGGGCAGACACAGACCTTTCCACTTCTGCTGCAGCTCCTCCTTACTGATCGTCTCCTTAGGGGCCAGCTACATTCACAGGGACAGAGAGGAAGGAGAGGGAGAAAGAGGCAGGAGAGGTCATCTTTTCTTTTACAACAATAGAAGCCAGCAACATACAGGGAGAGAAAGAGAGGTACCTTAACATCCTACCATAGAGGGGGAGAGGCAGGGAAGGACTTTCAGCACACCTGAGATCAATGTCAGTCAGTGAGTACCTGTTTGTGTAGGACCTTCAGCAGGCCTGGAGTCAGTCAGACAGTCAGCGAGTATCTGTTTGTGTAGGACCTTCAGCAGGCCTGGAGTCAGTCAGTCAGTCAAGTCAGTGAGTCAGTCAGTCAGTCAGTCAGTGAGTACCAGATTGTGTAGGACCTTCAGCAGGCCTGGAGTCAGTCAATCAGTGAGTACCAGTTTGCCAGTTTGTGTAGGACCTTCAGCAGGCCTGGAGTCAGTCAGTCAGTGAGTACCTGTTTGTGTAGGACCTTCAGCAGGCCTGGAGTCAGTCAGTCAGTCAGTGAGTACCTGTTTGTGTAGGATCTTCAGCAGGCCTGGAGTCAGTCAGTCAGTCAGTCAGTGAGTACCTGTTTGTGTAGGACCTTCAGCAGGCCTGGAGTCAGTCAGTCAGTGAGTACCTGTTTGTGTAGGACCTTCAGCAGGCCTGGAGTCAATCCGGTATCAGTCTTCTGTGTGGCAACGGGCATCTCCAGCCTATCTTTGACTGGCAGAGTGTCTCCTTTGGACAGGGCAGAGAAGTACCTGATAGAACAACAAACATTTAAATGAAACAACAATTGTACTTTACCCTGGCCATTATCTATGCTCAGCAACTGGGTAGTTACAAGGCCACTGTCCTACCATCTGAACCATAAAAGCTGGGCTCTCTTCGTTGTACAGTCACATCCAGGGAGGCTAGGCTGTACTTACGCTGCAGACCACTGTAGTATGTCATGGGGTTGGGTTCTGATTGCAGCTTTGGTGAACTGTTTGAGAATGTCTGGTAGTTCAGGGGGGATGTTGATTTGCTGTTCACAGTACATAGTATCTGGAGGAGGCATTGCTGGGAAATATAGTGGACATGAAATGTTATTCATAGTTTTCAAGATGTGATAGTCAATCTAACATTAGTATAAACTATAGCCAATGAATGTGCCTATCATTACAGAAGACTATATTGTAACAGACGTTAGCTATCTGAACCACACGAATGAGATGACAGCCTTAACGTTGAGCAGACAGAAGATGGCTGACATCATCAAGTCGTATAATCAATTTACTTTCTACAAAAACTCTTACCTGAATACTAATCGAATATCTTTCTTGTTGATAAAAAAAACAACAACAAAAAACAAAACAAGTAAGAGAGTTAATTTGCTAAAATTATATAAAAAGTGGTTGGTTTAGAGATCGGCCAACTTCATGTTCAATCCATAGCAACTTAACGTTTGCAGTCAACGTCACATAGCAACAGCAACCCTCGGTGATTGGACCAGAAAGAAGTCAGGACTTCCCCGCAAAATATTTGTTCCGCCACCGGAAGGCGATGTGAACAAAGGCAAACAACACCGCGTCGTTGCAGACGCTTGATATGTGCTTGTTCGTAAATCTGGAGTGCGCTCAGAGCGTCCGTAAAGTCAGATTTGTTCGTTCGTAAAGTCAGAGTTTTGTCAGATTGTCCGTCCGTAAAGTCAGAGCGGAACTGGACGCTCTGGCCGAGTAGGGTTGATCGGAGCGTTCTGACCTCAACACCCAAATTAACGTTGCCTAGCTTTCAAGCAAATTCCAAACACCAATGAAATAACATCTCACTCTGACCATTTCACTCCCCCTGGCAGAGCTGGTTAGACTGTTTTCATGTTATCTAGAGCGACTGTGCTGCTGGCAACAATTTAATTATGCTTGTATTTTGTCGACGTTTACTGACACCGGCCATATTCATCAGTTATTCTGCGCTCTGCCACACAGACGAGAGTGCTCTGGAATCGGAGTAGATGGCCTGGGTGAATTTACGAACGCACCCTTAAGTCAAATCAAATTGTATTTGTCACATGCTTCGTAAACAGGTGTAGACCGTCAAACGCTTACTTATGGGTTCTTTTCCAAACAATGCAGAGTTCAAGATAAATATCATAAAAAATAGAAATAGTGACACGATGAACAAATACACGAATAACGAGTAAAAGTAACATGGCTGTATACAGGGGTCGGAGTTAAGTGACTACACAACAGGATAGATAAGACAATGGCAGCAGCAGTATATGTAGTGAGCGTGAAAGTGACTTACGCCAGTATGCATGTTTGTGCATTTTGTGTGTTGGTGTTTCGTTATGTGCGATTTGTGGGAAGAGTCCAAAAAGTCAATGGCCATATTTAGTAATCATGTTAAGCAGTCTTATACATACACTTAGCCGCAGGGAGGGGTCGTTCAAAAAAAATGGCCAGCCCTGAAGATGCCTATCAGGTCCACTAAAACAGAACTAGTGAAGGTCTAGTACAGTTGATCTAATAATACTTGTAGAATATTTAAAAAACTTGCTTGATACGTTTTCCAGTTTCTTGAAATACTTTGTGAAAACTAAAATGTTTTATGAATTCCTTTTCCATTTTATTAGACACTCTTATCCAAAGCAACTTACAGTACTGAGTGCAAACAGTTTCATACTGGTCCCCAGTGGGAATCCAACCTACAACCCTGTCAACTATAAGCCACATCATCACAAACCACAATTTTTTAATTTGTGGTGATGGAAAATCTACAGGTACAAACCTAGATGACCAGCGTACATTGAGTGGTCTGTAAGGATGGTAAATTAGATTAATACTGCACACAAAGTCATTGTTTTCCATGTTATTTGATCAAGAAAAATATTTTATTTCATGTGGATGTTTTGTGTCTTTGCCCATAACTTTGCACCTTATAATGTAAATGTTTGAGGACTGGGGTTTTGTACTTTATGGATCCCATTAGAATGACATCACAGAGAAAGAGACAGGGTTGTGTTCTTTATGGATCCCATTAGAATAACATCACAGAGAAAGAGACAGGGTTGTGTTCATTATAGATCCCATTAGAATGACATCACAGAGAAAGAGACAGGGTTGTGTTCTTTATAGATCCCATTAGAATGACATCACAGAGAAAGAGACAGGGTTGTGTTCTTTATAGATCCCATTAGAATGACATCACAGAGAAAGAGACAGGGTTGTGTTCTTTATGGATCCCATTAGAATGACATCACAGAGAAAGAGACAGGGTTGTGTTCTTTATGGATCCCATTAGAATGACATCACAGAGAAAGAGACAGGGTTGTGTTCTTTATGGATCCCATTAGAATGACATCACAGAGAAAGAGACAGGGTTGTGTTCTTTATGGATCCCATTAGAATGACATCACAGAGAAAGAGACAGGGTTGTGTTCTTTATAGATCCCATTAGAATGACATCACAGAGAAAGAGACAGGGTTGTGTTCTTTATGGATCCCATTAGAATGACATCACAGAGAAAGAGACAGGGTTGTGTTCTTTATGGATCCCATTAGAATGACATCACAGAGAAAGAGACAGGGTTGTGTTCTTTATGGATCCCATTAGAATGACATCACAGAGAAAGAGACAGGGTTGTGTTCTTTATGGATCCCATTAGAATGACATCACAGAGAAAGAGACAGGGTTGTGTTCTTTATGGATCCCATTAGAATGACATCACAGAGAAAGAGACAGGGTTGTGTTCTTTATGGATCCCATTAGAATGACATCACAGAGAAAGAGACAGGGTTGTGTTCTTTATGGATCCCATTAGAATGACATCACAGAGAAAGAGACAGGGTTGTGTTCTTTATGGATCCCATTAGAATGACATCACAGAGAAAGAGACAGGGTTGTGTTCTTTATGGATCCCATTAGAATGACATCACAGAGAAAGAGACAGGGTTGTGTTCTTTATGGATCCCATTAGAATGACATCACAGAGAAAGAGACAGGGTTGTGTTCTTTATAGATCCCATTAGAATGACATCACAGAGAAAGAGACAGGGTTGTGTTCTTTATGGATCCCATTAGAATGACATCACAGAGAAAGAGACAGGGTTGTGTTCTTTATGGATCCCATTAGAATGACATCACAGAGAAAGAGACAGGGTTGTGTTCTTTATAGATCCCATTAGAATGACATCACAGAGAAAGAGACAGGGTTGTGTTCTTTATGGATCCCATTAGAATGACATCACAGAGAAAGAGACAGGGTTGTGTTCTTTATAGATCCCATTAGAATGACATCACAGAGAAAGAGACAGGGTTGTGTTCTTTATGGATCCCATTAGAATGACATCACAGAGAAAGAGACAGGGTTGTGTTCTTTATGGATCCCATTAGAATGACATCACAGAGAAAGAGACAGGGTTGTGTTCTTTATGGATCCCATTAGAATGACATCACAGAGAGAGACAGGGTTGTGTTCTTTATGGATCCCATTAGAATGACATCACAGAGAAAGAGACAGGGTTGTGTTCTTTATGGATCCCATTAGAATGACATCACAGAGAAAGAGACAGGGTTGTGTTCTTTATGGATCCCATTAGAATGACATCACAGAGAAAGAGACAGGGTTGTGTTCTTTATAGATCCCATTAGAATGACATCACAGAGAAAGAGACAGGGCAACAACTCTTACAACTATTCAATCCTCCAAGATTCTGTTCTTAACTATACAAAGAGAAGTCTATGGTTTAGGTGGCTGGAGTCTGAATTGTTTGGGCCTTCTTCTGACACCGCCTGGAAGGAAGGGAGCTTGGCCCCAGGGATGTACTGGGCCGTACTCACCACCCTCTGTAGCGCCTTGTGGTTGGGTGCCTTGCAGTTGACATACCAAGCCGTAATGCAGCCAGTCAAGATGCTCTTAAATTGTGCAGCAATAGAACTGAGGTTCTGAGGGCCCATGCCAAATCTTTTCAGCCCTCTGAAGGGGAAGAGACGCTGTCGTGCCCTCTTCACAACTGTGTTTCTTGTGTGTGAACATTGTTCATTCCTTAGTGATGTGGACACCAAGGAACTTGAAGATCTCGACACGCTCTACCACAGCCCCATGGATGTATATGGGGTTGTGCTCACCCCTCCGTTTCCTGTTGTCCACAATCAGCTCCTTTGGTCTTGCTGACGTTGAGGGAGAGGTTGTTGTCCTGGCAGTGTCTGACCTTCCTATAGGCTGCCTCATAATCCTTGTAACTTCCCTACCCTAAACCCTAACCAGACATTTATAACTAAACCTTCATCCTTGTTTATAACCAATATATTCATAATTAACCATAGCTTCTTGTTCCATCTGTGCCCTAACTCTTACGGTTCACATTTAAACATCAATGGGTTGACGTCAGAGTTAGACATCCCAAGAATCCCATGTTTTCCGTTAATACATGGACAGCCTGTCTGCTCAGAAGAGAATCATTTCAACAATAACACAGTCATACCAAGGCAAAGAATCATCAACATAACTTTTACTATTAAACTTCTGTTTGAAAATACAAGTTTACCTTCATCACCTCAGATGAAAAGAAAAGCTAATGGCATCACTATTTGGTGACAGAGAATCAGAATAGACAACTGGAAAACAGACAGCAATAGGATCACCCTCCACCCACCATACAATAAGACCGTGATCTATTGACTGACTAACACCAGTTCCGGTACAGATGTTATTTCCAATTATGGTTATGATCAATCCCTTTCAGGTTCTAACTTGTATGAAGGGCTGTGTGGGACATTCAGCATGGCCAAGTTCTCTCCCTTGCACGCGCACACACACTCTCTTTCGCTCTCTCAAACGCACACACACACAGCGTATAAAAAAAACCCAGCAATCACGATGAAACAATAATCAAGGTTTAAAATTTAAAACACAGGTAATGAAACTTCTCCAAATGTGCTGATCGGTTTGAACTGTTTGTTGAAACTAGTTACTAGCTAGATATGCCTCCATCCCGCTCCTACCCACCCCCTCCTCCCTCCTTCCTGCTCCTACCCCCCTCCTCCCTGCTCCTACCCCCCTCCTCCCTCCTTCCCGCTCCTACCCCCCTCCTACCCCCTCCTCCCTCCTTCCTGCTCCTACCTCCTCCCTCCTTCCTGCTCCTACCCCCCCTCCTCCTCCATCCCGCTCCTACCCCCTCCTCCCTACCTCCTGCTCCTACCCCCCTCCTCCCTACCTCCTGCTCCTACCCCCCTCCTCCCTACCCCCTGCTCCCCCCCATCCTCTCTCCCTCCTGCTCCCCCCATGCTCCCTGACAGATATAAAAATAGAGATCTGGGACAGACTGTTACCCCCGTCTCCACCTCCCATGGACTAGTAGTCACCCTTAGGCACAGATCTAGAATAAACCTACATTCCCCAAATCCATCTAAGATGGACTGCGACCCATTTAACCCATTATACAAACACAGACAGTTCTGGAAGTCATAGAGCTAGGATCAGCTTTCCCTCCCCAAATCCCAACTGTTACCCCACTGTTCCCTTTGCCCTTTGAGCACCGGTGGAGAGACTATCTCTTGCCCCTCTTGTTTCCCACCGGGGGCTTCTTGAGCTGTAGCAGGGGACCTCCCGTTCCGAAGCCCGTGGACACGCCAAACGTCAGGCCGGCAGACGCGTTTAGCCCGGGGTTACTGAAGTTAAACCCCGAACTACTGCTGCTACCAAAACCTGTGGGGAGGAAAAGAGAAAGAACATGAGTTATTCATATTTAGAATGCTCACAGGGTGTCTGCTGAGACATGAGTGAGGAGTGTGTGTGTACCTGCGCTCAGGCTCCCTCCCGAGGCCTTGCTGGCGGAGGAGAAACCAAATGTGCCCCCCGTCGCAACCCCCCCGAAACCTGGACCCCCAACAAATACTGCAGGAGAGAGAGAGGGAGCCAAGCTTTAGTAAGACATTCACTAACTATGCTGCCTCAACATGACACAGAGAGAGAGAGAGAGCTTAGCTTCCTGGACACACACTCTATGCTGCTACGACATGAGTGAGACAGACAGACAGACAGACAGACAGACAGACAGACAAGACAGACAGGACAGGACAGGACAGACATGAGTGTTGCTGTGGCATACTAGATACAGACAGACAGAGAGAGAGAGAGAGCTTAGCTTCATGGACACACAGACACACTAACTATGCTGCTATGACAAGACGGAAAGAGCTTAGCTTCATGGACACGGGTGCGGGCGGACACACACACACAAACTGCAAGGGCGTGTGAGGAAAAGAGGGAGTTAAGCCTCCGTAATGACTCACTGACAAACAGGGTATACTGACGAGTAGACCAATGAGGAAAGAGCAGCTGGTATCCAAACAGGGTATACTGACGAGTAGACCAATGAGGAAAGAGCAACTGGTATCCAAACAGGGTATACTAAGAGTAGACCAATGAGGAAAGAGCAGCTGGTATCCAAACAGGGTATACTAAGAGTAGACCAATGAGGAAAGAACAGCTGGTATCCAAACAGGGTATACTAAAAGTAGACCAATGAGGAAAGAGCAGCTCCAAACAAGTTATACTAAGAGTAGACCAAACAGGGTATACCAAGAGTAGACCAATGAGGAAAGAGCACAGGTTATACTAAGAGTAGACCAATGAGGAAAGAGCAGCTGGTATCCAAACAGGGTATACCAAGAGTAGACCAATGAGGAAAGAGCACAGGTTATACTAAGAGTAGACCAATGAGGAAAGAGCAGCTGGTATCCAAACAGGGTATACTAAGAGTAGACCAATGAGGAAAGAGCAGCTGGTATCCAAACAGGGTATACTAAGAGTAGACCAATGAGGAAAGAGCAGCTGGTATCCAAACAGGGTATACTAAGAGTAGACCAATGAGGAAAGAGCAGCTGGTATCCAAACAGGGTATACTAAGAGTAGACCAATGAGGAAAGAGCAGCTGGTATCCAAACAGGTTATACTAAGAGTAGACCAATGAGGAAAGAGCAGCTGGTATCCAAACAGGGTATACTAAGAGTAGACCAATGAGGAAAGAGCAGCTGGTATCCAAACAGGGTATACTGAGAGTAGACCAATGAGGAAAGAGCAGCTGGTATCCAAACAGGGTATACTAAGAGTAGACCAATGAGGAAAGAGCAGCTGGTATCCAAACAGGGTATACTGACGAGTAGACCAATGAGGAAAGAGCAGCTGGTATCCAAACAGGGTATACTGAGAGTAGACCAATGAGGAAAGAGCAGCTGGTATCCAAACAGGGTATACTGACGAGTAGACCAATGAGCAGCTGGTATCCAAACAGGGTATACTAAGTAGACCAATGAGGAAAGAGCAGCTGGTATCCAATGAAGAGAGTAAAGCAGAGAGACCCACACCAGACCCCAGCTACAGGCAGACTGTTGTTTCAGCCCTAGATAGTGAAGAGCTTAAAAACTCAGATACATTCCCTAATACTGCCACCTGTCTTACACAAGAGGGGGGTGAGATGGTGAGGAACAGAAGAAGTTAGAGAGTAAAAATAAAGAGATCAAGAGAGTGAGAAAGAGGGGGATAGTAAAAAGTAGGAGGAAGAGAGGTAGATGGATGGGGATGAGACAGACTAATGTAAAAAGACAGGTACTACCTCCAAGGCCCGATGAGCTCGTGCTAGAGCCCACTCCTGAGGCAAAGGGGTTTCCCAAGCCAGACCCCAGGGGCGCCTGTCTCCCTGAGACAGACAGAGAGAACATAGCTTACTCCTCTGTACTACAGTCTGTTACTGAAGTCAAGTTCCCCCCTCTCCTCTGCAACGTTCAGTGGTGGTATAGACTGTGTGAACAGAGTAACACCTCAGGGCCCTGTGGAACAGTGGTTCTATATTACATTAGACTCCAGTAGTCTTCTCAGACTCCCATCCCAACACTAACCTTATGGCCACATCTAAGTTGTTCCCCTTGATATACCTAATGACTACTGATAGGCTGCTTATTAGTGATAATGGAACTATGAGACTGTGGGTTGATTTTCACAGATCAAATGGTAAATGGCAATTCCCCGGTAAACGGAGTGATGCTGAGACTCAGATTTTTCTAAATGGATTTCAAACGAAAAACAATACAACTCTTTGCACAAGGACGACTTTTAACAGTTTCCACTAAACATTTCACAAGAATGCATTGACAGTGCATTCGGAAAGTATTCAGACCCCTTCCCCTTTTCCATATTATTACAGCCTTATTCTAAAATGGATTCAATAATGTTTTTCTCCCCTCAATCCACACACATTACCCCATAATAAAGTGAAAACAGGTTCAGACATGTTTGCAAATGTATTTAAAATAAAAACTAAGAAATACCTTATTTACATAAGTATTCAGACCCTTTGCTACAAGACTCAAAACTGAGATGATTTTTAATGATTTGGAAAAGCACACATACCTGCAAAAACCAAGCCACGGTCAAAGGAATTATCTAAAGAGCTCCGAGACAGGATTGTGTCGAGGCACAGATCTAGGGAAGGGTACCAAACATTTCTGCAGCATTGAAGGTCCCAAAGAAAACAGTGGCCTCAATCATTTTTAAAATGAAAGATGTTTGGAAGCACCAAGACTTCCTAGAGCTGGCCGCCCAACCAAACTGAGCAATCGTGGGAGAAGAGCCTTGGTCAGGGAGGTGACAAAGAACCCGATGGTCACTCTGACAGAGCTCCAGAGTTCCTCTGTGGAGATGGGAGAACCTTCCAGAAAGACAACCATCTCTGCAGCACTCCACCAAATCAGACCTGTATGGTAGAGTGGCCAGAGGGAAGTCACTCTTCAGTAAAAGACACATGACAGCCCACTTGAAACAAGATTCTCTGGTCTGATAAAATCAAGATTGAACTCTTTGGCCTAAATACAAACCGTCAAATCTGGAGGAAACCTGTCACCATCCCTACGGTGAAGCATTGTGGTGGCAGCATCATGCTTTGGGGATGTTTTTCAGCGGCAGGGACGGGGAGACTAGTCAGGATCGAGGCAAAGATGAACGGAGAGAAGTACTGAGAGATCCTTGATGAAAACCTTATCCAGAACGCTCAGGACCTATGACTGGGGTGAAGGTTCACCTTCCAACAGGACAATGACCCTAAGCACACAGACAAGAGAATGCAGGGGTGGCTTCGGGACATGTCTTTGAGTGGCCCAGCCAGAGGCCGGACTTGAACCCGATCTAACATCTCTGGAGAGACCTGAAAATAGCTGTGCAGCGATGCTCCCCATCCAACCCGACAGATCTTGGGAGGATCTGCAGAGAAGAATGGGAGATACTAAGTACTTTTTACTGAGTTAATGGTCTGCATACTTATGTAAATGTGATATTTCAGTTTTGTATTTTTTTTAAATAAAAATTTCAATTTTTTTATTTAAATCTTTTTTTTCTTTGTCATTATGGGTGGGGTATTGTGTACAGATTAATGAGGGGGAAAAACAATTTAATACATTTTAGAATAAGGCTGTAACGTAACAAAATGTAAAATAGTCAGGCAAAAAAAAGTCAACTTTCCGAATGTCCTGTACTTGAAGAACAGTGGAGATGGTGGAAGTTGTTAAGTCGTCCTTGTGCAGAGAGTTGTATGGTTTGTTTAACTTTGCAATCAATGGTTTTTGTTTGACATCCATTTTGGAAAAATCAGAGTCTCAGCATCACCCTTACAATGGAATTGCCTTAAAGTAGATGTGATAGAAACATGGCAGTTAGGACCTTCACTCAAATCTCAGGGCACCAGTCTTGTTTCTTTTTAGCGGTTCTCAAATTGGATTTTAGAGTTTCAGCCTCCGCTATAGTATTAGTTAATTCTCTTAAATCCAATTGGATTTCTAAAATGAGTGATTCACCAGTCAAAAAGAAACAAAGACAAGGTCGCTCCTTTAAAAACTAATTTATTGTCAAATGAAAGCAATTCCACTTACATAAACGAGACAAACAGTTCAAGGACACAATCGACTGTTAATTCCTAGCTGCTATGGTCTCCAAAATGGTTCAAGATTCCACGAGTGAAGGAACTAGCATGTGCCAGGAAAAAATGCAGCGCAAACAATTATTCATACATGTCAAGTTTCAAAAGGCACACAATATTATTTAGTGTCAGATATATGCATCAACAACAACAAGCATTGGTTTAATATATAAATATAAACTGGGTGGTTCGTGCATTGAATGCTGATTGGCCGACAGCCGTGGTGAATCAGACCATATACCACGGGTATGACAAAACAGCTATTTTTACTGCTCCAATTACATTGGTAACCAGTTTAGAATAGCAATAAGGCACCTCGGGGGTTTGTGGTATATGGCCAATATACCACGGCTAAAGACTGTGTCCATGCACTCCAGGTTGCGTCGTGTTTAAGTCGTAGTACATTGGACATATACCACACACCCTCGGGCCTTATTGCATGCGCATATATATATACAGTGGGGAGAACAAGTATTTAATAACCTGCAAAATCGTCAGTGTTTCCTATTTACAACGCATGTAGAGGTCTGTAATTTTTAATCATAGGTACACTTCAGTGAGAGACGGAATCTAAAACAAAAATCCAGAAAATCACATTGTATGATTTTTAAGTAATTAGTTTGCATTTTATTGCATGGCATAAGTATTTGATACATCAGAAAAGCAGAACTTAATATTTGGTACAGAAACCTTTGTTTGCAATTACAGCGGTCATACGTTTCCTGTAGAACTTGACCAGGTTTGCACACACTGCAGCAGGGATTTTGGCCCACACCTCCATACAGACCTTCTCCAGATTCTTCAGGTTTCGGGGCTGTCGCTGGGCAATACGGACTTTCAGCTCCCTCCAAATATTTTCTATTGGGTTCAGGTCTGGAGACTGGCTAGGCCACTCCAGGACCTTGAGATTCTTCTTACGGAGCTACTCCTTAGTTGCCCTGGCTGTGTGTTTCGGGTCGTTGTCATGCTGGAAGACCCAGCCACGACCCATCTTCAATGCTCTTACTGAGGGAAGGAGGTTGTTGGCCAAGATCAAGCGATACATGGCCCCATCCGTCCTCCCCTCAATACGGTGCAGTCGTCCTGTCCCCTTTGCAGAAAAGCATCCCCAAAGAATGATGTTTCCACCTCCATGCTTTACTTGTTGGGATGGTGTTGTTGGGGTTGTACTCTTCTTCTTCCTCCAAACACGGCGAGTGGAGTTTAGACCAAAAAGCTCTATTTTTGTCTCATCAGACCACATGACCTTCTCCCATTCCTCCTCTGGATCATCCAGATGGTCATTGACAAACTTCAGACAGGCCTGGACATTCGCTGGCTTGAGCAGAGGGACCTTGCGTGCGCTGCAGGATTTTAATCCACGACGGCGTAGTGTGTTACTAATGGTTTTTCTTTGAGACTGTGGTCCCAGCTCTCTTCAGGTCATTGACCAGGTCCTGCCGTGTAGTTCTGGGCTGATCCCTCACCTTCCTCATGATCATTGATGCCCCACGAGGTGAGATCTTGCATGGAGCCACAGACCGAGGGTGATTGACCGTCAACTTGAACTTCTTCCATTTTTTAATAATTGGGCCAACAGTTGTTGCCTTCTCACCAAGCTGCTTGCCTATTGTCCTGTAGCCCATCCCAGCCTTGTGAAGGTCTACAATTTTATCCCTGATGTCCTTACACCCTCTCTGGTCTGGGCAATTGTGGAGAGGTTGGGGTCTGTTTGATTGGGTGTGTGGACAGGTGTCTTATACAGGTAATGAGTGGAGAACAGGGGGGCTTCTTAAAGAAAAACTACAGGTCTGTGGGAGCCGGAATTCTTACTGGTTGGTAGGTGATCAAATACTTATGTTATGCAATAAAATGCTAATTTTAAAAATCATACAATGTGATTTTCTGGATTTTTGCTTTAGATTCCGTCTCTCACAGCTGCAGTGTTCCAATGATAAAAAAAGACAGACCTCTACATGCTTTGTATGTAGGAAAACCTGCAAAATCTGCAGTGTATCAAAAAACCTTAGCCAAATACATTTAAACTCAGTTTTTCACAATTCCTCACATTTAATCCTAGTAAAAATTCCCTGTCTTAGGTCAGTTAGGATCACCACTTTATTTTAAGAATGTGAAATGTCAGAATAATAGTAGAGAATGATTTATTTCAGCCTGTATTTCTTTCTTCACATTCCCAGCGGGTCAGAAGTTTATATACACTCAATTAGTATTTGGTAGCATTGCCTTTAAATAGTTTAACTTGGGTCAAACGTTGAGTAGCCTTCCACAAACTTCCCACAATAAGTTGGGTGAATTTTGGCCCATTCCTCCTGACCGAGCTGGTGTAACTGAGTCAGGTTTTTAGGCCTCCTTTCTCACACACTCTCAGTTCTGCCCACAATTTTTGTGATGGCCACTCCAATACCTTGACTTTGTTGTCCTTAAGCCATTTTGCCACAACTTTGGAAGTATGCTTGGGGTCATTGTCCATTTGGAAGACCCATTTGTGACCAAGCTGTAACTTCCTGACTGATGTCTTGAGATGTTGCTTCAATACATTCACGCAATATTCCTCTCTCATGATGCCATCTATTTTGTGAAGTGCACCAGTCCCTCCTCCACCAAAGCACCCCCACAACATGATGCTGCCACCCCCATGCTTCACGGTTGGGATAGTGTTCTTCGGCTTGCAAGCCTCCCCCTTTTTCCCTCCAAACATAACGATGGTCATTGTGGCCAAACAATTCTATTTTTGTTTCATCAGACCAGAGGACATTTCTCCAAAAAGTACAATCTTTGTCCCCATGTGCAGTTGCAAACTGTAGTCTGGCATTTCTATGGCGGTTTTGGAGCAGTGGCCTTTCATGTTATGTCGATATAGGACTCGTTTAGATACTTTTGTACCTGTTTCCTCCAGCATCTTCACAAGGTCCTTTGCTGTTGTTCTGGGATTGATTTGCACTTTTCGCACCAAAGTAAGTTCATCTCTAGGAGACAGAACGCGTCTACTTCCTCAGCGGTATGACGGTTGCATGGTCCCATGGTGTTTATACTTGTGTACTATTGTTTATACAGATGAACGTGGTACCTTCAGGCGTTTGGAAATTGCTCCCAAGGATGAACCAGACTTGTGGAGGTCTACAATTTATTTTTCTGAGGTCTTGGCTGATTTCTTTTGATTTTCCCATGATGTCAAGCAGAGGAACAGAGTTTGAAGGTAGGCCTTGAAATACATCCACATGTACACCTCCAATTGACTCAAATGATGTCAATTAGCCTATCAGAAGCTTCTAAAGCAATGACATCATCTTCTGGAATTTTCCAAGCTGTTTAAAGGCACAGTCAACTTAGTGTACGTAAACTTCTGACCCACTGGAATTGTGATACAGTGAATTATAAGTGAAATAATCTGTCTGTGAACAATTGTTGGAAAAATGACTTAGAGTAGATGTCCTAACCGACTTGCCAAAACTATAGTTTGCTAACAAGTAATGTGTGGAGTGGTTGAAAAACAAGTATTAATGACTCCAACCTAAGTGTATGTAAACTTCCGACTTCAACTGTATGTATGTATGTATGTATGTATGTATGTATGTATGTATGTATGTATGTATGTATATAAAATATGTCAAACCATCCAGAACAGGCCCCAGTACTGCCACCTGTGTTAGTAAAGTAATCCAATAGGGAAACTACACCTCTACAGCCAATAACATCAGTGTTGTACATACTACATCCCAGAGCAGCTCCCTGGCTCTATGTAGCTAGCCCTGAGTCCGTACACTGAGTGGAGGGACTGTCTCAGCCAGTCAGTCCAACCACTACCAGTCTTCTGATCTCATTGAAGCCCTCAAAAAGGCCCAAGATTCATCATAGTCCTGTTAGCCATCACTGTTATACACTAACAGGAGTCTGCCATCTGCAGCAGCCCTATGAGTTCCAGAACCAATCACAGTTCTAGTTCCACATTATGTACTCAGTCTAGAATATTTCAGAGTGGTTCTGGAAGGTTAGCGTGAGAGGGTGAACAGACAGGTCAGAGCAGCAGTTGATTATCTCAGAGCACAAATTGTCACTCAGAATACAGAAAAATACTGATTCTTGGCACCAATGTTCCCACTGGCTTTCTCGAAGCAGTCGATACGAGCAGCAAGATCACGGTCTCTCCCTTGATAAACTAGTGAGTGATGTAATACTGAAGCCCTTCTATTGAATAGATAATGAAACTAAAGAAAACTAGGTTGTCTGTACAGAAGGTCATCAGCCCCTCTGCTATCCATTTCCTGGAGCCAGCTAGGCCTGCATGGTAGACCAACCACCAGTGTTAAGTAGTGTGTGTAGGAAATACTGATAAATCATTATCTCAAAAGGGTAATGGAGAACACACAGTGATACATTCAAAGTTGGATGGACTGTCAGGTAGAAGTGTGTATTTAGACCAGGGGTGTCAAATTCATTCCATGGAGGGTCTAGTGTCTGGTTTTTTCCTTTCAATGAAGACCCAGACAACCTTGTGAGAGGAGTTCCTTACTAATCAGGGACCTTAATTCATCAGTCAAGTACAAGGGAGGAGTGAAAGCCCCGACACTCGGCCCTTCATGGAATTAATTTGACACGTGTTTTAGAATAGTGGATCCCAACCTTTTTGGGGTACTTTACCACCAACTGAATTGTGTTCTGCCCGGAGTACCCCTGAAGTACCCCCTCATGCATTTGACCAGTAACCCTATGATCTCATGAGTCTTCTCCAGTACCCCCTGTGGATAGTCCTAGTACCCCTGAAGTACATCATTACATTACATTTAAGTCATTCTCAGACGCTCTTATCCAGTAGCCCCTGTACAAATTAGTGCATACACCTTATGACAACCAGTGGAACAGCCATTGCATCTAAATCTTGTTGGATGGTCCTAGTACACCTGAAGTACCCCCTCGTGCATTTGACCAGTAACCCTATGGTCTCATGAGTCTTCTCCAGTACCCCTGTGGATAGTCCTAGTACCCCTGAAGTACCCCCTCATGCATTTGACCAGTAACCCTATGGTCTCATGAGTCTTCTCCAGTACCCCCTGTGGATAGTCCTAGTACCCCTGGTTAGGAAACCCTGTTTGGGATACTCTGGTTATACCCAATGACCATTCCCAGCTACGGCAGTCAGTCAATGTTCTATCTACAATGCAAATAAAGACACACACACACACACACACACACACACACACACACACACACACACACACACACACACACACACACACACACACACACACACACACACACACACACACACACACACACACACACACACACACACACACACACACACACACAGAAAACAACCTCTTCTGCATGACCTGTACAGTAAGTCAGTGTTCCCCCACTCAGGTACCCCAACAGTACATATTTCTGTCATGTCCCCGGACAAGCACACCAGATCCTACCTGTCGACTAATCATCAAGCCCTTGACCAGTAGAATCTGGTGTCCAGGACTACAACACAGTGGTCCTTCTGTAATAGAGCATGGCGCAAGCCCTTCCCGAGACCACCACGTAGAATGTATGCACACATGACTGTAAGTCCTTTGGATAAAAGTCAGCTAAATGGCATATATTATTATTATTATATTACAACACAAGCGTACTGTTGTGGGTACTGAAGGAACGGATTAGGGAACCACTGCAGTGAGTAACACTATGTTTGTAACCCTAGGCTTTCCACCCATCAAATTAAACTCTGGACCTTGAAGCCAGTTCCACTGCCTTGTTTCATTGTTGTCCTCTAATCAGGGACTGATTTAGACCTGGGACAACGGGTCAAATAACTAAATCAGGGACTGATTTAGACCTGGGACACCGGGTCAAATAACTAAATCAGGGACTGATTTAGACCTGGGACACCGGGTCAAATAACTAAATCAGGGACTGATTTAGACCTGGGACACCGGGTCAAATAACTATCAGGCAGAACAGAAAACCTGCAGACACTCGGCCCTCCGTGGAATGAGACTGACACGTGCAGTACACTGTCGGTCTAACTTGGAAGTGTGCATCAAGGCATAAACACGCACGCACACACACGGTCCTCACCTAAACCAGTTTGTACAACCCCCACCCCAAAAAAAAAAAAAACAAGTTGAGGCTCAGTTTTGGAACTAAAGCGATTTGACTCCTAAAGGATGCCAGAACACGCACTTGGCAGCACCACATACTAGACGATGTGTTATTCTCAATAAAACCAAACTAATTCAGCTTCACCATCATCAGCTTCACTTCATCATCTTCAAATAGAGACTGAACCGAAAGACATTCAGCCTCCAGGTTCAGTTATTCTAGTCTGTCTGGGACAGATCTGAGAGCTGTGAATGAACACCCCAGTGTGCCCAGTAATCTGAAACCTCTACACTTCTTTATTCATCCTTCAGGTCCCATCCCTCCTTGTTTCCAGTAGAGGAAGAGCCTTACTGAGATCATGTTAAGTGCTTCTATTTTAGATATAGATCGATAAGAGAGAGAGAGATGGAGAAGAAAAGCATAGCCATCTGAATGTAATAATCATTTGGTGGATGCTTAGGTTTGTTCCATTTCATATATATATATATATCCCAACTCTCCCTGAGACACCCTCAGAGTAGAATCACAGCCAGGGAATGCCATTATCAAGTAGGGTCAGATTCCAACTAGCGACCTTTCAGTTACAGGCCCAACGCTCTAACCACTAGACTACCTGATGAATAAATGGTTGCTAGGTTTATGGACAGGCGGTTTCAACAAACACTTCTGGTAACTTCTGACACATTTAGCGCCAAACCACAGAAAGAAATGAATAAAAAGGGTTTGGCGCTGGCTATGATCCTTTCATGTTTTCTTCCTCTAATCCTCCAGCTCTCCCCCTTTCCAGAGAAAGAAAAGAAACTAAACTAAATGTTTGGCACTGGCTACATTGCTTTTCATTCTCCACTTTCTCCCTCCTCCCCCTCCCTCTGTCAGACTGAGGGGTTGGTAAGGTGAAAGGTCAAATATGAAGGGTCAGGGTTCTAGAACTTGAAGGCGGAGTTCACACCTGGGCCGGGCTGCTGCTGGCTCAGCGTGGCTGCCATGGCGACCGCTGCTGCGTTAGGGACACTGCCGAACGGGGCGGGACCGATTGTGATGCGTGGAGCGCTCTTCCACTTCTTACTGGCTGCCCGCTTGGACTCGAAAACATCAGTGGAGTCCTCCAGGAAGGCCCGGCGGTATCCCAGGTACTGCTGCTTCAGGATCTACCACAGAGGAAGAACCCCATTCGCTTCATTCTAAATACTTTATTTATAGCTCTTGGTGATTGGTCAAGGTGATGTTGTTAGCGGTCTGTAGGACTTACCTTGACGTTCTCGTGTACTGACTGGAGCTGAGCAGCCAGACAAACAAATGTCTGGTACAACTTCTGCATGGCCAGAGACAGATCTACACATGTAGTATGAAGAGAGAAACACAACAAACACAGTGTGAAGTCAGGTGTGATGTGTGATCCCCTGCCCTGTGTAGAGAGGTGATTCTCACCCTGTGGTGTGTGATCCACTGCCCTGTGTAGAGAGGTGATTCTCACCCTGTGGTGTGATGTGTGATCCACTGCCCTGTGTAGAGAGGTGATTCTCACCCTGTGGTGTGATGTGTGATCCCCTGCCCTGTGTAGAGAGGTGATTCTCACCCTGTGGTGTGATGTGTGATCCCCTGCCCTGTGTAGAGAGGTGATTCTCACCCTGTGGTGTGGTGTGTGATCCCTGCCCTGTGTAGAGAGGTGATTCTCACCCTGTGGTGTGATGTGTGATCCCCTGCCCTGTGTAGAGAGGTGATTCTCACCCTGTGGTGTGATGTGTGATCCACTGCCCTGTGTAGAGAGGTGATTCTCACCCTGTGGTGTGATGTGTGATCCCCTGCCCTGTGTAGAGAGGTGATTCTCACCCTGTGGTGTGATGTGTGATCCACTGCCCTGTGTAGAGAGGTGATTCTCACCCTGTGGTGTGGTGTGTGATCCCCTGCCCTGTGTAGAGAGGTGATTCTCACCCTGTGGTGTGATGTGTGATCCCCTGCCCTGTGTAGAGGTGATTCTCACCCTGTGGTGTGATGTGTGATCCACTGCCCTGTGTAGAGGTGATTCTCACCCTGTGGTGTGATGTGTGATCCCCTGCCCTGTGTAGAGAGGTGATTCTCACCCTGTGGTGTGATGTGTGATCCACTGCCCTGTGTAGAGAGTTGATCTCACCCTGTGATGTGTGATCCACCCTGTGGTGTGATGTGTGATCCACTGCCCTGTGTAGAGAGGTGATTCTCACCCTGTGATGTGTGATCCCCTGCCCTGTGTAGAGAGGTGATTCTCACCCTGTGGTGTGATGTGTGATCCACTGCCCTGTGTAGAGAGGTGATTCTCACCCTGTGGTGTGATGTGTGATCCACTGTCCTGTGTCACCCTGTGGTGTGAGAGGTGATTCTCACCCTGTGGTGTGATGTGTGATCCCCTGCCCTGTGTAGAGAGGTGATTCTCACCCTGTGGTGTGATGTGTGATCCCCTGCCCTGTGTAGAGAGGTGATTCTCACCCTGTGGTGTGATGTGTGATCCCCTGCCCTGTGTAGAGAGGTGATTCTCACCCTGTGGTGTGATGTGTGATCCCCTGCCCTGTGTAGAGAGGTGATTCTCACCCTGTGGTGTGATGTGTGATCCACTGCCCTGTGTAGAGAGGTGATTCTCACCCTGTGATGTGTGATCCCCTGCCCTGTGTAGAGAGGTGATTCTCACCCTGTGGTGTGTGTGATCCACTGCCCTGTGTAGAGAGGTGATTCTCACCCTGTGGTGTGATGTGTGATCCCCTGCCCTGTGTAGAGAGGTGATTCTCACCCTGTGGTGTGATGTGTGATCCCCTGCCCTGTGTAGAGAGGTGATTCTCACCCTGTGGTGTGATGTGTGATCCACTGTCCTGTGTAGAGAGGTGATTCTCACCCTGTGGTGTGATGTGTGATCCCACTGCCCTGTGTAGAGAGGTGATTCTCACCCTGTGGTGTGATGTGTGATCCACTGCCCTGTGTAGAGAGGTGATTCTCACCCTGTGGTGTGATGTGTGATCCCCTGCCCTGTGTAGAGAGGTGATTCTCACCCTGTGGTGTGATGTGTGATCCCCTGCCCTGTGTAGAGAGGTGATTCTCACCCTGTGGTGTGATGTGTGATCCCCTGCCCTGTGTAGAGAGGTGATTCTCACCCTGTGGTGTGATGTGTGATCCACTGCCCTGTGTAGAGAGGTGATTCTCACCCTGTGGTGTGATGTGTGATCCACTGCCCTGTGTGGAGAGGTGATTCTCCAGCTCCTCTATCTGCTGTCTGTACTGCTGCAGCTGGACCTCAAACTGATCCACTAAACACCGGAAATAACTAGAGAGAAAGACAGAGAGAGACACAGAAAGAGAGCATGACAGAAGAGAGAGGACAGGATTCAACTTATTAGGGATAAAATGCAGTAGATGAATCTGTGTGGATCTAAAGGACAATGTGATAAGGTAAGTTCAGGGAGGTGTGATGATGATGGGACTACTCACTCATAGGGAGCTGTGTTTTCATGTTGGAGTCCAGGGGGTGTCTTCTGAGTCCGTAGAGCTATGTCTGCATTCTTCAACTCCTACACACACACACACACACACACACACACACACACACACACACACACACACACACACACACGGAGACCCCCACTATCAAGCCCAGCAACACTAAGGGCAATTTAGTTTTGATCCTGAATTCCTCAAAGGACAATGTGACTTCAGTGTGTGTACCAGCGCAGCCTCCATCTTCAGGTGACCTATAGCCAGGGCGTTTCTCTGTAGTCCCGAGGCGCTGACAGACAGCAGCTGTTTGAGACTCCTGATGTCGTCCTGAACCTTCAGCATGGCTTTAGATGACATCCTGCTGATCTCCTCGTGAACCTGCTTCTGCTCCTTCACAAACTTCCTACAGGACGGTAGAAACTCACACGTCAACACAATGGATATTCATGACCACCGTGTTAGAGATGTGCGTAGACACACGCACATGACGATGCACGACTTCCTCACTTACTGGAAATGGTCTACATCCTGACAGATGACTGGAGGCAAGTTTTCATCTTTCAACGCTTTACTGTCCCTGAAAGAGACAGCGAGAAACTCATTATGACAACCATAAGGGGCAACTGCAATCAGTCATTGGTCACACTGCGGAATCTTATTGGTCCAGACAGGTGTCAGTCAGTAGTACTTACTGTGGGCTGGCCCCTAATGATTTGTCGCTCTTTTTCTCTGAGGAAGTGCTGAAGTCAACTCCGCCCAGTCCAAAGCTGGGGGCTGTTGAGATCGCCGTCGAAGTAGAGACTAGGGAACCTAACGTCAACCCCCCTGAACCAAGAGTGGTCTGGGCCAAACCTGGAAACACACACAAGAGTTAACACAAATAAACCCGATGACACAAACACACATACAGAATGAAGCTCGCACACGTGTTAGTCCCCGTAATGCTGACCCCAGTCCTCCCAGAGTGGACTGACACAAACCTAAGACTATTACATCACCGGAAAGGTGACACACACACACACAAAGAAAACAACTGACAGATCATACACTACCTCTAAATAAGGAGAGATAAGAGATCGATGTAGTTAACTAACCAACTAACCAGTAGGAGTCATGTTAGAGAACAGATAGATGTAGTTAACTAACCAGTAGGAGTTATGTTAGAGAACAGACAGATGTAGTTAACTAACCAACTAACCAGTAGGAGTCATGTTAGAGAACAGACAGATGTAGTTAACTAACCAGTAGGAGTTATGTTAGAGAACAGACAGATGTAGTTAACTAACCAACTAACCAGTAGGAGTCATGTTAGAGAACAGCCAGATGTAGTTAACTAACCAGTAGAAGCCATGTTAGAGAACATACTGGAACCCAACGATAGGCCTGTGGATGGGGCCACACCCCCTAGGTTGAGAGCAAATCCTGTGGCTCCTTGTTGTGGAGCGGTGGAGGTGAGGACGGAGCCTAGCGTCAGTCCTGCCCCTGAGGGGGCCGAGGAGGCAGCAGTGAGGGAGAAGGGTTGGGCCGAGGCAGACGGTTTATTGAAGGCCATACTAAAGCCTGTGGTAGAGGCTGCTGGGGCACCTGGGAGAGACCAGGAAAGAGCTGGGTTAAAGGTAGATTCAACCGTATGACATCAACGAGAACGAATTCATCTGCAGAGACTGCTACTATTGGTTTGTCATGCTAAGGCTCAAATTGGGATCAGCCAATGGTAGACGTGGACGTCATGACCGATGTGTCGCTACGTTGACAGAACATTTGCCTAACGTACGGCCTTTAGTGGGTGCAGCAACACCTGCAGTGAAACAAGAACACAACTCCATAACTACAATAATCACCTACACCTATGGTGATGTCTGCGCATTTCTTTGTGCGTGGGTGAAAGAAACAAGCATGAGGCAGGTCTGCAGAGGGAGACAGACAGACAGTCGTAAAAACGCGTGTGTGGTGTGTACTAGAGGTCGACCGATTATGATTTTTCAACGTCGATACCGATTATTGGAGGACCAAAAAAGCCGCTACCGATTAATCGGACGGTTTAAAAAATATGTATTTGTAATAATGACAATTACAACAATCCTGAATATACACTTATTTTAACTTAATATATCAATAAAAATCAATTAACCTCAAATTAATAATGAAACATGTTCAATTTGGTTTAAATAATGCAAAAACAAAGTGTTGGAGAAGAAAGTAAAAGTGCAATATGTGCCATGTAAAAAAAGCTAACGTTTAAGTTCCTTGCTCAGAACATGAGAACATATTAAAGCTGGTGGTTCCTTTTAACGAGTCTTCAATATTCCAAGGTAAGAGATTTTAGGTTGTAGTTAATAAAGTATTTATAGTACTATTTCTCTCTATACCATTTGTATTTCATATACCTATGACTATTGGATGTTCTAATAGGCACTTTAGTATTGCCAGTGTAACAGTATAGCTTCCATCCCTCTCCTCAACCAATCATCAACCATGTGTAGTTAACTGGTGATTATGATTGATAGCTAGAAACTTACCTTGGCTTCTTACTGCATTCACGTAACAGGCGGGCTCCTCGTGAGGCAGGTGGTTAGAGCGTTGGACTAGTTAACTGTAAGGTTGCAAGTTTGAATCCCCGAGCTGACGAGGTAAAAATCTGTCGTTCTGCCCCTGAACAAGGCAGTTAACCCACCATTCCTAGGCCGTCATTGAAAATAAGAATGTGTTCTTAACTGACTTGCCTAGTTAAATAAAGATTAAATAAAGGTGTAAATTAAAAATTATAATATATGTTTTTAATCGGCCAAATCGGTCTCCAAAAATACAGATTTACGATTGTTATGAAAACTTGAAATCGGCCCTAATTAATTGACCTCGTGTGTACCTACCTGAGGCAGGAGTGTTAAAGGAGAACCCCCCAGTAGGTTTCTGTGCGAACAGGGACCCCCCCAGGCCCAGAGAAGAGGTGGTGGTGGTGGTGGAGGCTGTACCACCCAGAGTAAAGCCACCCATAACTGCTGCAGCTGGGGTACTAGAGAGAGGGGGTGAGAAGTACAAAACATTACTATGCAAATATGCCTCACATGTTATATTACAGTTTTTATGACGAACAATGCATATCTGTTTTGATGTTGAATGGGTACAGTAAGGATGACAGCAAAGCCCCAAGTCTAAAACTCACACTGATTTACAAACGATCACACAGCCTCTCTCTCTAGCAAACACACACATTCAGAAGAGAAACACAAGTAGTTGATGCATCCATCGCACATGTGGTAGTTAGCAGTTGATCATGACTCTCAGTTCCATTATATTATATTACACATATGAGTCATTGGACGAAGGAGTCTTCTGTAGGGGGTGTTTTGTGGTACTGTACGGTTTTGGAAGCATGAGGTCCTTATCTTTTATATCAGCTTGAAATACTTTTCTAAAAACAAAGGTTAAAAGTGATACAACCTTTATAGGGCTAGGATTCCCACATGTCCATGTTACTGCGCTTGTTTACGGTAAACATACGGAAGACAGACGACCTGTGTGAATGAGGAAGACCTGTACTAATTAGCTATCTGCGTTTCTGAACGAACGTCTGTGTAAAACGGAAGACAGGTGCCACAATTATGTTGTCACTGAAAAAAAATGTCGCTGCAACAGTTAAAACAGTGTACAGTATGTGTGTATTTTGCATTTGTTAAATTATCGCTGTGATATGAAAGTAGAGGGATTTATGTTTCTAGAACCGTACCGCAATTGAGAATCGACTCGCGTTTAGATGGAGTATGTGGCTGTTTTGGCTTCCACTCCAGAGACAGTTCGGCATTTACACGCAGCATGTAGCTAAAGAAGGTCCTTGGACTAAGTAGTAACGTTATGCTTCTTTAATCTAATATAGTTGGGGAACTACTTAACGTCACAATTTTAACAGTGGGGTTTATTACGATTACTACTGGATAGCTGACGTTAGTTAACTACCTAGTTAGCCAGTTGGTAACAATCCATGCTGGGTAAGTTAATTAACATAATAAATGGAGATAAATCAGCTAATTTCCGTGAGCCGTGGCCAACACTTCTTACCTGGCAGTGCCTCCAAACGAAAACCCTCCGCCAGTGTTCGTGGATCCAGACCCGAAATTAAAGCCTGACATCTTCTTTTATAACAACAGGCCAATATATTGATGTAACTTTAGTTAGCCGATTGTTCACTAGTTAGCAACTAGCTTTTGGATAATAAAAAACCTCTCACCCGCATGGAGGCCCGGTCTGACATCATGGTAAACTAAAAATAATAACCACTATTCGGCTATTTCAACTCACACGCTTAGTAACGTATAACATTTGACAAAGATCGGAAACTTAGTCATTTATGCACAAAACCAGCACTCAAATGTTAACGTTCCGTCTGGACCGGTTCTGTTTTCCGGTCCGCGCTTCACCCGGAGTGGAGTTATATTTTCCAGTTACATTGGCCTACTAGGACAGTGGTGTCTGGAGGATTTAGCAGATTGGACGGTCATGTCAGGACATCTAGCGTTTGATAGTGGTCATGACCACAATGTACATTTCTCATCATGTGTGTGAATGAATTACGTTGAGGGAAAAAAAGTGCTTTGCTAATTTGAGAACGGTAAAATTGCAAAAAATGGCATATTACGGTAAAATGGCAAAGAACGTACTCTGACTTGACGTCAGTGCTCTTCACGTCGGAGCTTTAGAAAAAAGGCCTGAGTTTTACAAGGAATAAGTCATTGTTCTGCCCCAGCTGGCACGAGAGGAATATTGACTTTGTTCTTGATGGTTTCGACAACAAGGGTAATATTCTCACATATGAACAAAATAGTTTCCAATACCTTTCAGAGAGTTTATTAATGTGATCAAAGCCGTTCCCAGTGGTCTAACTACACTAATGAAAACTCAATTTAGCTTTGGTAATGATCACAAAGTTGATCCAGGACCAGTGTTGTCAACTCATTTTCAGGGGAAGTGGCTTGAAGCACAAAAAGTTGCTAAATGACGTTGTGATGTCATTGCGTGATAACGTAAAACTGCGTCATTACGTAGAATATACACAACGTTATTCAAATTGACTGGCCATCTCGAGAAAAAGAAAAAAAGAAGACTGGCCATCTCGGCCAAAAATATGATTTGACATTTGTTCAGGTACAGACTCCCACTGTACTTCTGGCTGTACAATTTTGATTGAGACATGTTGACTGATGTTGTAAGTTCTGTTCAAGATCAAACATTCGTGAGCAACTATATTCATTGGGTTTGGCTCGTTGAACCCTGCTGCTGCAGTCAGACAACAATGATTTACTGAAATTGCTGCTGGCCTGCTGCTCACGTCACTCACAATGCACGTTTGCAGCCAGGCACGTGCGTTGTGACTGAGTGTGTGACAGAGAAAATCGTTTTTGTGTCATTTAGAGGGAAAATGCATGCATTTTAGCATTTGAGTCACTTTTCAAAAGTTGCTAAAAGTTTCAAATAGCTAAATTTGTTGCTAGGTGCTGTTTGAAAAACAAGTTGCCAGGGTAGTCAGAAACATCCCTGTCCAGAACTCAGTTTGGAAGGTGTGGGCATACTTGAGAAATCTTGTAATAAATATATAAGACAAATTCTTCAATCACAAAACCAACTTACACCGAGAGGAACGTTTTTCTGGAACATGCTTATTCCTGACATTGTCTTACAAATACTGTATACCAAACAAAGTTAAGGAAGTGCACTTCAACATTTTACACAAGATATATCCATGTAATTCTATGATATCCAAATTTGTGGCAATTGATGATATCTGTGTTTTCTGTGAAAAAAGTTGTTGTTCTTTGAATGTAAATTTGTGTCAGAATTTTGGGAAAACCATGTCTACCATAGACGTCTCGTTGTGCATCGCCTCGACAAGAAGCGACAGCAAAACGATTCAAGACCAAGGAGTATCATCATCCTCTTCACTGCCAGATTCTACAGGGATGCTGTCTGGAAAGCTGCTAGGAAGAACGCCTTCCTTCAGAGCCATGGTATGCGTTTCGCCGAGCATCTCAGCCCAGAGGACATAGATAGAAGGAACAAGTTGTGGCCAACGATCAAGATAGCACGAAGTGAGGGGAAGGCTGCTTACTTCGTCAGAGGACGAGGTTTCATCAACGGTTCAAAAATCCATATTCCTCCCTAAAATCTCACCAGAAGGAACAGGTTGATGGTTTCAGCCATGGTATTCTCATTTTCCTTATGTTGTTTACCTAACAGGCATCAGGTGACTATTTTAAAGGAATACTCAGGTATTTCAATTAATTAGTTTGTTCTTGTATGACCAGAAGATCTATTTTGTTTACAAACTTACGAAGAAGATTGAAAGCTGTATTTAGTTTTTATGTATACAGTAACCAAGATACTGTTTTAAAGGGCATACAGGTCTGCTCTGAGTTTACACGGGTATTGTTCTATTTAGTTATTAATACTTATTTCCAAGTGAAAAAGGTCTTAGGAACGTTTATATGTAAAACATTTTTTATTCAATTATTTTATGATCAGTTTTTATATGTACTTAAAATAGTAGGTACCCTTTTATTTAAATTATTATTTTTTATTTTTTTCTCAGAATAGTTCCTGATTACACTAAAGAGGGTTTTTAGTCTCTCTTACTACAAGAACCCTTGTAGTAAGCCGGATAACGTCTAGCTCAAAGGTTATGGAATAAGCTATTTTCACTTTAAATGGACTTAAATGGTGCAGATTTCGGTTCCTTATCGTTTACGTTCACTGCTCCTAGGTCTTTGACTCATCCTACTACAGTTTATACTTTTATATAATATTTCTTGTTCTGTCTATAGTTTCTCTTAATGCTAGGGGGTTACAAAACAATGTGAAGCGCAAGGCCTTATTTTTATTTGCTGAACAATTTTGAACAGATGCCAACTTCTGGAGGTCACAGTGGGGCAACGATATTTGGCTTTCCCATGGATCTGAACGCTCTGCTGGTGTCACTACAATGAAAAATACCTTTGGTGGTAATATTCTACACTCGGAATATGACCCCTTTGGTCACTTTATTTGTCTTGTCATCAGTTACAATGACATTACACTCACTACTGTAAACTTCTACGGGTACAACACCAAACATGAGAATTATGAGTTGCAATGACATTACGCTCATTACTGTAAACTTCTACGGGTACAACACCAAACATGAGAATGATGAGTTGCTTGAAACTATAGAGAAACATATACTTCATTGGTTATCTACATTTCCCAATTTGTTATTATTGATAGGAGGGGACTTTAACATTACTATAGATAATACAACTGATAGATGGCCAACCAATCAGAATTTGGGTTTAATACTTTTTCTGGAATAGTATACTGATATATGGAGAGAGAGGTTTCCGGCCGACAGATCATTCACTTGGAGTAACAAAACAGGCTCCAGACAATCCAGAATAGATGTTTGGCTTATATCCAAATGTATTGATAGTGAGTGTGTTATTACAAATATTTGTACTCCTCCCCTCACAGATCATAGGGCTTTTTATGTTGATATCAAAATATTTACCGACACTAACCTTGTTAGAGCATCCTACTGGAAGCTAAATAGCTCATTATTAAATAATGATATAGTTACATTTGAGGTTAAAGATCTGCTCTCACACTTTTGGTGAAGGGCTTGTGAAGAAAAATCTTATTGCAAGAACTGGGAGCTCTTTAAATTTGAGGTGTCCAAATACCTTAGAAAATATGGTAGTAATCTTGCTAAGACCAGAAGAGCTGAGGAGGAAAAGGTGATCATTAAGATAACTTCCCTTTCTCAGAGGTCCCCAGCCGACCTCTCGGGGAAGGAGGAGATGGAACTAATTGAGTTACAAAATAAACTGGATAATATATATAGATTAAAAGCAGAAGGAGCCTTTATTAGATCTAGAAAAAATGGATTGAGGAGGGAGAACAGAATTAATCCTATTTCTTTAGACATGAGAAATTTCACTCTAAAAATAACACTATCCATAAGTTAAACATTGATGGTGTCATTACAGATGACCAAAAATTAATCACTAAATACTGTAGCAATTTTTAAACAAAATTGTATAGCTCTACGTACTGTCAGGAATCCACAGATATGTTTTTTAACTCACTGAACTCACTGAATAATGTTCACTCTGTCAGTGATATAGAATCTAAACAGTGTGATGAACCCATCAAATATCTAAAGAACAATAAATCACCAGGTGTTTATGGAATTACATCAGAATTTTACAAATTATTTTCTGAACAAGTAGCTCCCTTCCTATTTTAAGTCTTTTTTAGAGAGTATTAGAAACAATGTTCTCCCTCCTACAATGAGTCAGGGGTTAATAACACTGATACCTGTAAGCCTAAAAAAGAAGTGCTGCTCATCGATAACTGCCGTCCAATTTGTCTTCTTAATAATGATGAAATCATTGATGAAACACAGTCTGGCTTCAGGAGGAACAGACATATTTCTAACAATGTCAGACTAGTATTAGACATACTTGACTACTCAGACCTCGGACTGAGGATAGCTTAGCTTTTAGATTTTTATAATGCATTTGACACAGTAGAGCATTAGTTTCTCTTCCACTCCCTTGAGAGACTTGGCTTTGGGGATTTTGTCTGTAAGGCTATTAAGACTCTCTATGCAAATGGTCTATCAAATTGAAATATGGCAGCTCACCTAGATTTGAGTAAAAGAGAGGAATTAGGCAAGGTTGTCCTATCTCTCCTTACCTGTTTTTATTAATCACCCAACTTCTTGCAAATTCTTTAAATAATAGTCCTGTACAAGGTATTTCCATAGCTGGTAAAGAAATTATTATAAGCCAGCTGGCTGATGATACTACACTTTCTCTGAAAGACGCTAACCAAATTCCCATATCGATCAATGTGATACAATCCTTTTCCAAAGCGTCTGGTCTATATCTTAACATTAAGAAATGTGAACTCATAGCTGTCAAATATTGTGTGACACCTTCATATTATTGTATTCCAGTAAAATAATAACTTACATATTTAGGCATAACCATTACAAAGGATCAGAAGTCTAGAGGCTCTAAATTTTGCACTAAATTTGAACCCTCTTATTTAAAAACCCCAGAAGAAGCTAAATCAATGGCTACAGAGGGACTTATCTTTAAAAGGTAGAGTCCTAATAACCAAGGCTGAAGGTATCTCTAGACTAACATATGGTGCTCTATCTTTATATCTTGACAGTAAAATAAGCAAGGAGATAGACCAGATGCTTTTCAACTTTCTGTGGAGAAACCATACCCATTACATTAGGAAAACTGTTGTAATGAACACTTATGAGAATGGTGGGCTGAATGTTCTGGACTTTACTACTTTAAATAATACTTTTAAGATCAATTGGATAAAACAATTCCCAAGAAGACCCACTTCTATGTGGAATTTTATTCCTCATCATGTCTTCTTTACAGGGCTTCGGGCAGCCGAGCGGAAATGGAGGAAAACTCGCCTCCCTGCGGACCTGGCATCCTTTCACTCCCTCCTCTCTACATTTCCTCCTCTGTCTCTGCTGCTAAAGCCATTTTCTACCACTCTAAATTCCAAGCATCTGCCTCTACAACCCTATGGGTGGGAAGAACCTACCCTTGCCATGCCTACCAACTGAGCTACAGAAGGACCTCCCTCCTGAAGCTCTTTGCCACCTCTCCCTCCCCCTCCTCCCCCCCCCTCCTCCCTCTCTGCAGATGACTTCGTCAACCACTTTGAAAAGAAGGTCGACGACATCCGATCCTCGTTTGCTAAGTCAAACGGCACCGCTGGTTCTGCTCACACTGCCCTACCCTGTGCTCTGACCTCTTTCTCCCCTCTCTCTCCAGATGAAATCTCGCGTCTTGTGACGGCCGGCCGCCCAACAACCTGCCCGCTTGACCCTATCCCCTCCTCTCTTCTCCAGACCATTTCCGGAGACCTTCTCCCTTACCTCACCTCGCTCACCAACTCATCCCTGACCGCTGGCTACGTCCCTTCCGTCTTCAAGAGAGCGAGAGTTGCACCCCTTCTGAAAAAACCTACACTCGATCCCTCCGATGTCAACAACTACAGACCAGTATCCCTTCTTTCTTTTCTCTCCAAAACTCTTGAACGTGCCGTCCTTGGCCAGCTCTCCCGCTATCTCTCTCTGAATGACCTTTTCGATCCAAATCAGTCAGGTTTCAAGACTAGTCATTCAACTGAGACTGCTCTTCTCTGTATCACGGAGGCTCTCCGCACCGCTAAAGCTAACTCTCTCTCCTCTGCTCTCATCCTTCTAGACCTATCGGCTGCCTTCGATACTGTGAACCATCAGATCCTCCTCTCCACCCTCTCCGAGTTGGGCATCTCCGGCGCGGCCCACGCTTGGATTGCGTCCTACCTGACAGGTCGCTCCTACCAGGTGGCGTGGCGAGAATCTGTCTCCTCACCACGCGCTCTCACCACTGGTGTCCCCAGGGCTCTGTTCTAGGCCCTCTCCTATTCTCGCTATACACCAAGTCACTTGGCTCTGTCATAACCTCACATGGTCTCTCCTATCATTGCTATGCAGACGACACACAATTAATCTTCTCCTTTCCCCCTTCTGATGACCAGGTGGCGAATCGCATCTCTGCATGTCTGGCAGACATATCAGTGTGGATGACGGATCACCACCTCAAGCTGAACCTCGGCAAGACGGAGCTGCTCTTCCTCCCGGGGAAGGACTGCCCGTTCCATGATCTCGCCATCACGGTTGACAACTCCATTGTGTCCTCCTCCCAGAGCGCTAAGAACCTTGGCGTGATCCTGGACAACACCCTGTCATTCTCAACTAACATCAAGGCGGTGGCCCGTTCCTGTAGGTTCATGCTCTACAACATCCCCAGAGTTCGACCCTGCCTCACACAGGAAGCGGCGCAGGTCCTAATCCAGGCACTTGTCATCTCCCGTCTGGATTACTGCAACTCGCTGTTGGCTGGGCTCCCTGCCTGTGCCATTAAACCCCTACAACTCATCCAGAACGCCGCAGCCCGTCTGGTGTTCAACCTTCCCAAGTTCTCTCACGTCACCCCGCTCCTCCGCTCTCTCCACTGGCTTCCAGTTGAAGCTCGCATCCGCTACAAGACCATGGTGCTTGCCTACGGAGCTGTGAGGGGAACGGCACCTCAGTACCTCCAGGCTCTGATCAGGCCCTACACCCAAACAAGGGCACTGCGTTCATCCACCTCTGGCCTGCTCGCCTCCCTACCACTGAGGAAGTACAGTTCCCGCTCAGCCCAGTCAAAACTGTTCGCTGCTCTGGCCCCCAATGGTGGAACAAACTCCCTCACGGCGCCAGGACAGCGGAGTCAATCACCACCTTCCGGAGACACCTGAAACCCCACCTCTTTAAGGAATACCTAGGATAGGATAAGTAATCCTTCTCACCCCCCCTTAAGATTTAGATGCACTATTGTAAAGTGACTGTTCTACTGGATGTCATAAGGTGAATGCACCAATTTGTAAGTCGCTCTGGATAAGAGCGTCTGCTAAATTACTTAAATGTAAATGTAATGTTTACTTTTGGTGGCCTTAACTTCATGTTGTTTTGCAATTATAATATTGACAGAGTTCCAGTGAAACTTTCTGCTTTTCATCGTCAGGTTTTCATGTCATGGTCCTTAATTTATAAACACAATTTTTCTCCACAAAGATATTATATATGGAATAATAAGGATATACTGTATAAAAATACTTCTTTGTTTTTAGAATATTGGTTCCAAAATAATATCCTATTGGTGAGCCAACTGGTAAATGCAGAGGGTCTTTTACTCAGTTATAAGGAATTCTTATCACTTTACAAGGTATTATTATTATTAAAGATTTTGCAATTGTTTTAGATGCCATTCCCTCAGGTGTTGCTATGTTATTCAGGAACGTGTCAAGACCTGACCCTCAGAGCCTACCTTCTATTGACCCTGTTGACTCATCAGCAGGAAAGATGTGTTTCTCTTTTGGTCCATTCAACAACAGAGCGATACGATCCTTGTTTCAGCAGGATGTTGTATCTATACTGTTGTATCTATACTATATTAATAATATCTGTTGGAAAAAAAGTTTGGATGTTGCCACACATACCTACATTTTAACAAAATTAAGGAAGTTTCCTTTAAAATTATTCAGAAATATTATCCTGCCAACCACTATATGAAGAAGTTTAAGGAAAACATATTTTTTTGGCATTGTATGCATGTAAGAAAACTGTGGCAAGACATCAGTAGGTTTATAATTGAACACATTTATGAAGATTGTACACTATTGTGGAGAGATGTACTGTTTGGATTCTTTACATACAATAGAAATAAGCTGAAACATTTTTATGTAATTCATTTCATTATTCTTTTGGCCAAATTTCATATACACAAATGTAAATTTACAAACAGAAAACCACATTTTCGTACCCTACAAAAAATAAATTGTATTTTAAGACTGTTAAATGCTCTACTAACAAAACAGCTGTTAGAATTCTAAGTATATGTACGTCCCTTAAGGTCCTTGTGTAATTGTAATGTGATATTGTATCCCCTAGCTCGATTGTCCATTGTTTGTAATATATTGTAATGACCTGACTAGATCATAAATGAACAATTGTCCAGACAGAGGCTTGAGTTTACGAATTGACGGTTTATTACACCAACTTTACACAGGTTACTGTTTGGGCCGTAGCACACGCCAAATAGATGACAGATAACCCACAAGCCAATGGTGACCTTCTCTTGTGAAACCCAGACGTAAGAGAGAGAGAACAAAGGCTGAACCTGGTCTTAACTTCCAATGCTCCACCCCCCTGCCCAACCCCCCTCCACGCCACTCCGCCAACCACCAGGATGCCCGGCATCAGAACATTCCAGGCATTCCCGTGATTGGCAGATAGCAGGTTGATTGACAGGTCGGACCCCGCGAACACCGGGTACTGGTCAGTACAACACAACCACCTCCTAGCCTAACACATAACACACAGTTGTCTGTGCGGGTCGCTACAATATGTATGCTTGTGTTCCCTCATGTGCTTTATGTATTGATTTGTTGTTAATAAAAAATAAAAAGGAATAAAAAAAAGTTAGAATTCCGTGTTGGATGACCGGAAGTCGGAACTAGTTTTTTTCCCCGAGTTGCCCTTTTGAATTTACTGATGTCTGAAGTCAGAGTTTTCCGAGTTCTCAGTTGTTGTGAACGCGGCATTGCTAATTACTGGTTAGAAACTTAATGTCCCATAATGCCTGGTGTGGTTGTAGTCCGTAGCGGAGAAGTACGTCCAAGCAGGAAGTGCTGTGAAGAGCCGATAGCTATAACATCTACTGAAAACATACACAATCGTGAAAGCTCAACGAATGCCGGTAGCAAGTAAAAAAAGCTATCAAATAACATCAGTTTGCCGCACCTTGATAGTCGATGTGCGAATCATATCACCGGTCAACTGTTTATATCGTTGCTTGCACTGACAGCTGTCAGTGAAATGGAACATATCCGAACGCCAAAGGTAAGACAGCTAACGTTAACTAACTTGCGTAGCTATTTTCTACCACCCAGCAAAAACATTTAAAATGCATGCTATGTAGTTAGCAAGCTAACAATAATGACTTGCTATGCAATAACGAATGGTGCGTTGACAGTGGTGTCAAAATAGATATAGGATAATGTTGCAGGGGTGGCTAGTTTGCCAGCCAGCTTTCTAATGTGTGTTCAGGGTAGGGGAGCAATGTAATCCGGTACATGTAAGGGATTACATTTTCTTATAAACGAATCAGTTACGTTACCAGCAAGATATTGTAATCTGATTACAAATACTCTTATAAAGCTAAAATGATTACTTTTAAATTCATAAAGGATGCGGAAGAACACAAATTATAGTAATCTGTCAATGATGTCTTGTTTTGCACGCTTTGTACAAAATAATAAAATGCAGTACCAAAGGATATTTCTTAACGTAGGTCTTTATTAGCTAGCTATAACTTGCATGTTCACGTATCTCCAACCATGATCAATTGCCCATGACCGAATCATCTGGGTGGTCTTACAAAACCAAACCTGGAGCGATTTGTTCTGAGCGAGTCTGACCTCAAATCAGAGACCACTATGATGACACACCAACTGTGTTTGATGGATTGCAGGAATAGGGTTTTGTGGACTACTGTCCAAACTATGTCTTCCAATGGTGTGGTGTAGTCTACAACGTTGCGCCGAATGCAACAGTGAAATGCTTACTTACAAGCCCTTAACCAACAATGCAGTTTAAAAAAGAGATAAGAATGACAGATAATTAAAGAGCAGCAGTAAATAACAACAGAGGTGCTATATACAGGGGGTACTGGTACAGAGTCAATGTGGAGGCTATATACAGGGGGTACTGGTACAGAGTCAATGTGGAGGCTATATACAGGGGGTACTGGTACAGAGTCAATGTGGAGGCTATATATACAGGGGGTACTGGTACAGAGTCAATGTGGAGGCTATATATACAGGGGGTAATGGTACAGAGTCAATGTGGAGGCTATATATACAGGGGGTAATGGTACAGAGTCAATGTGGAGGCTATATACAGGGGGTACTGGTACAGAGTCAATGTGGAGGCTATATACAGGGGGTACCGGTACAGAGTCAATGTGGAGGCTATATACAGGGGGTAATGGTACAGAGTCAATGTGGAGGCTATATACAGGGGGTAATGGTACAGAGTCAATGTGGAGGCTATATACAGGGGGTACTGGTACAGAGTCAATGTGGAGGCTATATACAGGGGGTACTGGTACAGAGTCAATGTGGAGGCTATATACAGGGGGTACCGGTACAGAGTCAATGTGGAGGCTATATACAGGGGGTACCGGTACAGAGTCAATGTGGAGGCTATATACAGGGGGTAATGGTACAGAGTCAATGTGGAGGCTATATACAGGGGGTACCGGTACAGAGTCAATGTGGAGGCTATATACAGGGGGTACTGGTACAGAGTCAATGTGGAGGCTATATACAGGGGGTACCGGTACAGAGTCAATGTGGAGGCTATATACAGGGGTAATGGTACAGAGTCAATGTGGAGGCTATATACAGGGGGTAATGGTACAGAGTCAATGTGGAGGCTATATACAGGGGGTACTGGTACAGAGTCAATGTGGAGGCTATATACAGGGGTACCGGTACAGAGTCAATGTGGAGGCTATATACAGGGGGTAATGGTACAGAGTCAATGTGGAGGCTATATACAGGGAGTAATGGTACAGAGTCAATGTGGAGGCTATATACAGGGGGTACCGGTACAGAGTCAATGTGGAGGCTATATACAGGGGGTAATGGTACAGAGTCAATGTGGAGGCTATATACAGGGGGTACCGGTACAGAGTCAATGTGGAGGCTATATACAGGGGGTAATGGTACAGAGTCAATGTGGAGGCTATATACAGGGGGTACTGGTACAGAGTCAATGTGGAGGCTATATACAGGGGGTACCGGTACAGAGTCAATGTGGAGGCTATATACAGGGGGTAGCAGTACAGAGTCAATGTGGAGGCTATATACAGGGGGTAGCAGTACAGAGTCAATGTGGAGGCTATATACAGGGGGTACTGGTACAGAGTCAATGTGGAGGCTATATACAGGGGGTACCGGTACAGAGTCAATGTGGAGGCTATATACAGGGGGTAGCAGTACAGAGTCAATGTGGAGGCTATATACAGGGGGTACTGGTACAGAGTCAATGTGCGGGGGCACCGGTGTCAAGGTAACTGAGGTAATATGTACAAGAAGGTAGAGTTATTAAAGTGACTAGGCATAGATAATGACAGAGAGTGGAAGGGGGGGGGGCACAATGCAAATAGTCTGCGTAGCCATTTGATAAGCTGTTCAGGAGTCTTATGGCTTGAGGATTCAATCTTGCAACCTTACGGTTAACTAGTCCAACACTCTAACCACCTGCCTTATATTGTACTCCACGAGGAGCCTGCCTGTTATGCTAATGCAGTAAGTTGCTAGCTAGCATTAAACTTATCTTATAAAAAACAATCAATCAATCATAATCACTAGTTAACTACACATGGTTGATGATATTAGTAGTTTATCTAGTGTTGCATATAATAGATGCAGTGCGCATTTGCGAAAAAGGACTCTCGTTGCTCCAATGTGTACCTAACCATAAACATCAATGCCTTTCTTAAAATCAATACACAAGTATATATTTTTAAACCTGCATATTTAGTTAATATTGCCTGCTAACATGAATTTCTTTTAACTAGGTAAATTGTGTCACTTCTCTTGCAACAGAGTCAGGGTAACGTTATATGCAGCAGTTTGGGCCGTCTGTTTTTGTAGCGAGCCGCCTCGTGTTTCTGTTTGTCCTCCTTGGCTCAGACAATATTAGATTTATTAGACTATCTTGCATGTTTCCTGGTAATGCATTTAGTGTGACGGATCATGGGGCCACCATTGTCCTTCAAACAGCTGCAGATTATCAAGATATCAAAGTGTCACCAACTACAAGGTAAACAATAGGCCTACAGCAAATGCAGCATATGACCTACATTTTACACATGTAAATAGCTCTGTTCAGTAGTGTTCAAAGCAGGCCATTCCATGAACACAGCATTTATTTTTCAACTGGAGTCAATGAGCCCAATCAGTCCTCCATGACAAAGCAAAGTTGACAGTATTTTCTTCATGCTATAGTGAGTGACAACCACAGTTTTCTCAGGCTCAAAGCTTTCATGTGGGTGTAGCTTAATAAAAATCTGGATTGAAGAACCAACTCAGTCCTTTTTGGAGGGTCATTTTTCAGCAACTCTATAAAAAAAAGTACTTCCGGGTCAATGATTCATATTTAAGTGACATTTGCATTACATTTGGGGTTTTAAACATGTTCCACATTTATGCCCCCAATGTGATTCCATAGCAAAAACGATTCTGGGTGCTGCAGTAAAAGTGTTGTAGGGAATAGTCTGTACAACATGATCCTGGGGGCAGTCCCCAAAAGACTGCAGACGGGGGACACCTGCAGGCAACCACACCCACCCTTTCACTTGAACAAAACAAAGAAGTATGTCTGTCAGAACTGACACTCCTAGGGTGTGGTTGTTTTGTTCAGGTGAAAGGGTGGGAGGGGTTGCCTGCAGGGGTGTGTCCCAACTGTGGTATTTCGGACTCTGCCCCCAGAACCCTGTTTGATCTCTTAAAGCACACAGACAGTCAACCCCTGATATTTGGTTCATGGTTGCACTAAAGTGGATCATGCAAATATCCGGACCGGAGCGAGGAAATATAATGTATTACATTGGGACGGCAATGCACTTGGATAAATGGTAAACAGAACAGACCGAGTCATCAGCTTGACTTCAGGCCATTTCTTCCCTCATCCTCTCCTTTAGCGTACACACACACACACACACACACACACACACACACACACACACACACACACACACACACACACACACACACACACACACACACACACACACTTCCTGTTCTTCTGTTTTCTGCCAGTCCTTGACTGAGTTGACTGATCGCCATCCTGTGGAGTTGCCTAGCGCCACGCTGGTTGCTGGGAGACAGAGAGAGACCTTTTCAAAGAGAGAGAATAGGCTATTTGTCTATATTCAGTCAAGGGTTCTAAATGATGTCATTAAGGTGAGACATAACCTACAGGGTGTGAAGACAAAAGGGTATAGAGTTAAGTTTGACTGGTTACAAGATGAATAACCAGGCTGTCCAGTGTACTACCCTGGTCCCACTGACTCAATGTTCTGCTGATGTTAAAGCTGTGGCAGTGTTAACGAGGACGTGGTAGTAGGGATTTTCCAATACTAATGCGGTATACAAAGTGCGTGGTATTTTCCAATACTAATGCGGTATACAAAGTGCGTGGTATTTTCCAATACTAATGCGGTATACAAAGTGCGTGGTATTTTCCAATACTAATGCGGTATACAAAGTGCGTGGTATTTTCCAATACTAATGCGGTATACAAAGTGCGTGGTATTTTCCAATACTAATGCGGTATACAAAGTGCGTGGTATTTTCCAATACTAATGCGGTATACAAAGTGCGTGGTATTTTCCAATACTAATGCGGTATACAAAGTGCGTGGTATTTTCCAATACTAATGTGGTATACAAAGTGCGTGGTATTTTCCAATACTAATGCGGTATACAAAGTGCGTGGTATTTTCCAATACTAATGCGGTATACAAAGTGCGTGGTATTTTCCAATACTAATGCGGTATACAAAGTGCGTGGTATTTTCCAATACTAATGCGGTATACAAAGTGCGTGGTATTTTCCAATACTAATGCGGTATACAAAGTGCGTGGTATTTTCCAATACTAATGTGGTATACAAAGTGCGTGGTATTTTCCAATACTAATGCGGTATACAAAGTGCGTGGTATTTTCCAATACTAATGCGGTATACAAAGTGCGTGGTATTTTCCAATACTAATGCGGTATACAAAGTGCGTGGTATTTTCCAATACTAATGTGGTATACAAAGTGTGTGGTATTTTCCAATACTAATGCGGTATACAAAGTGCATGGTATTTTCCAATACTAATGCGGTATACAAAGTGCGTGGTATTTTCCAATACTAATGCGGTATACAAAGTGCGTGGTATTTTCCAATACTAATGCGGTATACAAAATTTTCCAATACTAATGGTATACAAAGTGCGTGGTATTTTCCAATACTAATGTGGTATACAAAGTGCGTGGTATTTTCCAATACATTCCATACAGACATTCCATAGAGCAAGTCAAAACCATTCAACAATCTGAGTTTAGGCGGATGAGAAGTTGAGCTTCACCAGCCATGTAGAGAACCGTGTCAGGAACAAGAGGGAGAGGAGAGGGAGAGGGAGAGCGGAGGAGAGGGAGGCGGAGGAGAGGGAGAGCGGAGGAGAGGGAGAGCGGAGGAGAGGGAGAGCGGAGGAGAGGGAGAGCGGAGGAGAGGGAGAGCGGAGGAGAGGGAGAGCGGAGGAGAGGGAGAGCGGGGAGGAGAGGGGAGCGAGGGAGAGCGGAGGAGAGTGAGAGCGGAGGAGAGGGAGAGCGGAGGAGAGCGGAGGAGAGTGAGAGCGAGAGCGGAGGAGAGGGAGAGATTAACAGTGTGTTCATGTGTGGGAGCTGAGATGAGCTGAGGGAAGTTTATTGAAATTCCAGTAACAAATGACATGCAAGTCACAGCCACTCCAGTAACAAATGACATGCAAGTCACAGCCACTCCAGTAACAAATGACATGCAAGTCACAGCCACTCCAGTAACAAATTACATGCAAGTCACAGCCACTCCAGAGCTCTTCTATATATACAGCTGTAATTATAATTGACAGCCTTTCTTTCTGGCTAAGTGGCTAATGCTCTGCTTGTTGTATAACTGACAACAAGTACTGTGTCTGACACATCTATATAGATCGACAGCTGCGTATCCTATTTCATTTCTGTGTGTGTGTGTGTGTGTGTGTGTGTGTGTGTGTGTGTGTGTGTGTGTGTGTGTGTGTGTGGGGGTCATTGTTTACCTGGGTTCTAACTGTTGTTTACCTGTGTGTGTGGGTAGGGGTCATTGTTTACCTGGGTTCTAACTGTTGTTTACCTGTGTGTGTGGGTAGGGGTCATTGTTTACCTGTGTTTGGGTGGGGGTCATTGTTTACCTGGGTTCTAACTGTTGTTTACCTGTGTGTGTGGGTAGGGGTCATTGTTTACCTGGGTTCTAACTGTTGTTTACCTGTGTGTGTGAGTAGGGGTTATTGTTTACCTGGGTTCTAACTGTTGTTTACCTGTGTTTGGGTAGGGGTCATTGTTTACCTGGGTTCTAACTGTTGTTTACCTGTGTGTGTGGGTGGGGGTCATTGTTTACCTGGGTTCTAACTGTTGTTTACCTGTGTGTGTGGGTAGGGGTCATTGTTTACCTGGGTTCTAACTGTTGTTTACCTGTGTGTGTGGGTAGGGGTCATTGTTTACCTGGGTTCTAACTGTTGTTTACCTGTGTGTGTACTTGCGCAGGTGGAGCAGGTGCGTCTGTTGGATCGTTTCAGTAACAAGTCGACCAGCGGGACGCTGCACCTGACGGCTACACACCTCATCTTCGTGGAGAGCAATGCCGACGCCGCCCAGGAGATCTGGGTGAGAAGGACCGGTATTCAGAACACACCTCATCTCACACAGAGCTCTGAGTTCAGAACGTAGGACTTCCTTTAGCTCCTGCTTGACACACACATCTACACTACAGTGTACTTTGATACATGGGTGTTTGATTGTGTGGGTGTATTGTTGTCTGTCTAGCGGTGAAAGACAATTACTGTTGAGACACCGTGGCAACCGGGTTCAGCCTTCCTCACGAGACAACTGTTGCTACAATAACCTGCCGGCCCAGCCTTGTCTCCCGTCGCCTTAGTAACCTGTTGACAGGGCTAGGTGGAAAGGGAAGGAGGGAGAGATCAAGGAAAGGAAGTAGGAATGGCCTATGTTGAGCAGCTGAATCAGGTGTGTTAGTTGGTGCTGGGCTGGAGCCTGGAACACAAGTCGGTAAACCCTGTGGTTCTTCAGGGCTTTCAGTCACATCTCTGGTCTATGAAGTTACAGTCTGAAACTGCTGCCAAATGTCCTACACAATTCCTTCCTCTTCTACTGTTGAGCACAGGGAAGGTATGTGTGTAGGAGTTAATTTGGTAGCTAGCTATCAGTCAGCATTTTAAGTCTCTCCTCTCTCTCCCCATGGGGCTTTATTGGCATGGGACACATGTTTACATTGAAATGGATAAACAAAAGGGAAATAAACTAGCGGGAATTAACAGTAAACATTACATTCACACAAGTTTTAAAATAATGTACATTTCAAATATTATATTATTGGCTACAGTGTTATAAAAATGTGCAAATAGTTGAAGTATGAAAGGGAAAATAAATAAACAGATTAATATAGTTTGTATATATAATGGTGTTTGTTCTTCACTGGTTTGCCTTTTCTTGTGGCAACAGGTCACACATCTTGCTGCTGTGATGTCACACTGTGGTATTTCACTTAACAGATATGGGAGTTTATCAAGCTTGGATTTGTTTAAAAATTATTTGTGGGTCTGTGTAATCTGAGGGAAATATGTGTCTCTAATATTGTCATACATTTGGCAGGAGGTTAAGAAGTGCAGCTCAGTTTCCACCTCATTTTGTGGGCAGTGTGCACATAGCCTGTCTTCTCTTGAGAGCCAGGTCTGCCTACGGCGGCCTTTCTCAATAGCAAGGCTATGCTCACTGAGTCTGAACATAGTCAAAGCTTTCCTTAAGTTTGGGTCAGTCAAAAAATATGAAATATACTTATTCATGTTATTGTTAGACATCAGTAATCCTACGGGAGGTTAAAAGACAGTCTGGTACGAGTCAACATGACAGCTGTGAGTTGGGGAGGAGTGAGCACTTTGGGGTAGAGTGCAGGTCAGATGAAGTGAGGAAGAACACATCTCACGATAAGGTTCTGTCTAGCAACAGAGATGCATTGGCTGTTCAGATGTGGAGGAGGAGACTCCGCCTAGGAGGAGGGGTTAAATATCAGTGCTTGTACAGATTTGGAGGAGGAGACTCCGCCTAGGAGGAGGGGTTAAATATCAGTGCTTGTACAGATGTGGAGGAGGAGACTCAGCCTAGGAGGAGGGGTTTAATATCAGTGCTTGTCCGGTTTTAGAGAAGGAGACTCAGCCTAGGAGGAGGGGTTAAATATCAGTGCTTGTACAGATGTGGAGGAGGAGACTCAGCCTAGGAGGAGGGGTTAAATATCAGTGCTTGTACAGATGTGGAGGAGGAGACTCAGCCTAGGAGGAGGGGTTAAATATCAGTGCTTGTACAGATGTGGAGGAGGGGACTCCGCCTAGGAGGGGTTAAATATCAGTGCTTGTACAGATGTGGAGGAGGAGACTCAGCCTAGGAGGAGGGGTTAAATATCAGTGCTTGTACAGATGTGGAGGAGGAGACTCCGCCTAGGAGGAGGGGTTAAATATCAGTGCTTGTACAGATGTGGAGGAGGAGACTCAGCCTAGGAGGAGGGGTCTGCGTGCATTATTTGGTGTTTTACGTTGTACACGGAGGATATTTTTGCAGAATTTTGCATGCAGAGTCTCAATTTGGTGTTTGTCCCATTTTGTGAATTCTTGGTTGGTGAGCAGACCTCAGACCTCACAACCATGAAGGGCAATGGGTTCTATAACTGATTCAAGTATTTTTAGCCAGATCCTAATTGGGATGTCCTTTTGATTGCATAGAAGGCCGTTCTTGCCTTGTCTCTCAGATCGTTCACAGCTTTGTGGAAGTTACATGTGGCGCTGATGTTTAGGCCAAGGTGTGTATAGTTTGTGTGCTTTAGGGCAACAGTGTCTAGATGGAATTTGTATTCGTGGTCCTGGCAACTGGACCTTTTTCGGAACACCATTATTTTGGTCTTATAGAAATGTACTGTCAGGGCCCAGGTCTGGCAGAAACTGCTCAGAAGCTCTAGGTGCTGCTGTCTGCCCTCATTGTTTGGTGACAGAAGCACCAGATCATCAGCAAACAGTAGACATTTGACTTCAGATTCTAGTAGGGTGATGCCGGGTGCTGTAGACTGTTCTAGTGCCCTTGTCAATTCGTAGTTAAGTGTTGATGAGGGTGGGGCTTAAGCTGCCCCCCCCAGCACTGAGGAAATCTGTTTTTGTTTTTCACATAATAATGGCACATTTGGTTTGTGTACATTAATTTTATAATGTTGTATGTTTTCCCCCCAACACCACTTTCACTCACTTGTCTCACACACACCTCCATTTGTGCTGGAACGTTCTGCTCGTGATTAACTATGCTGATGAATGCGCATTGAATAACTTCCCAGGATTAAAGTCCCAATAGAGTTATGGGTTATCTAATATGCATTCAAACACTGCTGGCATACAGAAAGGTGTGTGTGTGTGTGTGTGAAATGTTCAATAGAGCGAGAGAATAAAATAAAGAATTTTCCACCTGTATAAATGACTACAGACTGAACATGTCCAGTATATAGGCCAGGTGTCATGATCAGTCTATCAGGTGTCATGTCTGTTTTGTGTTTCCCTCCAGATCCTGCACCACCACATCGGGTCAGTGGAGAAGCTGTCGTTGACCACCAGCGGTTGTCCCCTGGTCATCCAGTGTCGTAACTTCAGAGTGGTCCACTTTGTGGTCCAGAGAGAGAGAGACTGTCACGACATCTACAGCTCACTGCTCAGACTGCTACGGCCAGGTACCTAATGTGTGTCTGGGTGTCTGTCTTTGAGTGTGTGCAGGATGCTTGAGTCAACTGAAGTTTCAAAAGAATGTTCACATTTTCTCTCTCTTCCCCTTCTCCTCTCCCTCTTCTCCTTCCCTCCCTCTCGTCCTCTTCCCTCCCCTTTCTCCCTCCCCCTTCTCCTCTCCATCCCTCTCTTTCCTCTTCCCTCTTCTCTCCCATCCCTCCTTCCCTCCTCTCTCCCCTCCCCCTTCTCCATCTCTCCTCTCTGCCTCCTCCTCTCTTCTCCATATCTCTCTCCCTTCCTAGTATCCTATGAGGAGCTCTATGCGTTCTCTTACAACCCCAAGCAGAATGAGCAGCAGAGAGAGGAGGGCTGGCAGCTCATTGACCTGGGGGCAGAGTTTGAGAGGATGGGCGTCCCCTGCGACCAATGGCAACTCACTGATGTCAACAGGAACTACAAGGTGGGGGGTCTATCAATAGTAAATGTTAGGCGTTGGCCCTGTCCAGAAACAAACCTTTGGTGTCTGCAGGTCTAATGGAATAGTATTGATTGGATGTTTTACAACCTGTCCTATGTAATATTCCCTCTCGTTGTGTTGTAGATATGTGAGACGTATCCCAGGGACCTGTATGTGCCCATCACAGCCAGTAAGCCCATCATCGTCGGCAGCTCCAAGTTCAGGAGCAAAGGACGCTTCCCTGTCCTCACATACTTCTACCAGGAGAAGAAGGTAACACCTAACCCTTACCCAGCTTCCTCCTAACCCTTACCCAGCTTCCTCCTAACCCTTACCCAGCTTCCTCCTAACCCTTACCCAGCTTCCTCCTAACCCTTACCCAGCATCCTCCTAACCCTTACCCAGCGTCCTCCTAACCCTTACCCAGCTTCCTCCTAACCCTTACCCAGCTTCCTCCTAACCCTTACCCAGCTTCCTCCTAACCCTTAGCCAGCTTCCTCCTAACCCTTACCCAGCGTCCTCCTAACCCTTACCCAGCTTCCTCCTAACCCTTACCCAGCGTCCTCCTAACCCTTACCCAGCTTCCTCCCAACCCTTACCCAGCTTCCTCCTAACCCTTACCCAGCTTCCTCCTAACCCTTACCCAGCTTCCTCCTAACCCTTACCCAGCTTCCTCCTAACCCTTACCTCACCCAGCTTCCTCCTAACCCTTTTACCTTACCCAGCTTCCTCCTAACCCTTACCTTACCCAGCTTCCTCCTAACCCTTACCTTACCAGCTTCCTCCTAACCCTTACCTTACCAGCTTCCTCCTAACCCTTACCTTACCCAGCTTCCTCCTAACCCTTACCTTACCCAGCGTCCTAACCCTTACCTTACCCAGCGTCCTAACCCTTACCTTACCCAGCGTCCTAACCTTACCTTACCCAGCGTCCTCCTAACCCTTACCTTACCCAGCTTCCTCCTAACCCTTACCTTACCCAGCTTCCTCCTAACCCTTACCTTACCCAGCTTCCTCCTAACCCTTACCTTACCCAGCTTCCTCCTAATCCTTACCTTACCCAGCTTCCTCCTAACCCTTACCTTACCCAGCTTCCTCCTAACCCTTACCTTACCCAGCTTCCTCCTAACCCTTACCTTACCCAGCTTCCTCCTAACCCTTACCTTACCCAGCTTCCTCCTAATCCTTACCTTACCCAGCTTCCTCCTAATCCTTACCTTACCCAGCTTCCTCCTAACCCTTACCTTACCCAGCTTCCTCCTAATCCTTACCTTACCCAGCTTCCTCCTAATCCTTACCTTACCCAGCTTCCTCCTAACCCTTACTTTACCCAGCTTCCTCCTAACCCTTACTTTACCCAGCTTCCTCCTAACCCTTACCTTACCCAGCTTCCTCCTAACCCTTACCTTACCCAGCTTACCCTAACCCTTACCTTACCCAGCTTCCTCCTAACCCTTACCTTACCCAGCTTCCTCCTAACCCTTACCAGCTTCCTCCTAACCCTTACCTTACCCAGCTTCCTCCTAACCCTTACCTTACCCAGCTTCCTCCTAACCCTTACCTTACCCAGCGTCCCTAACCCTTACCTTACCCAGCGTCCTAACCTTACCTTACCCAGCGTCCTCCTAACCCTTACCTTACCCAGCTTCCTCCTAACCCTTACCTTACCCAGCTTCCTCCTAACCCTTACCTTACCCAGCTTCCTCCTAACCCTTACCTTACCCAGCTTCCTCCTAACCCTTACCTTACCCAGCTTCCTCCTAATCCTTACCTTACCCAGCTTCCTCCTAACCCCCTTACCCAGCTTCCTCCTAACCCTTACCTTACCCAGCTTCCTCCTAACCCTTACCTTACCCAGCTTCCTCCTAACCCTTACCTTACCCAGCTTCCTCCTAACCCTTACCTTACCCAGCTTCCTCCTAATCCTCCTACCTTACCCAGCTTCCTCCTAATCCTTACCTTACCCAGCTTCCTCCTAATCCTTACCTTACCCAGCTTCCTCCTAATCCTTACCTTACCCAGCTTCCTCCTAACCCTTACTTTACCCAGCTTCCTCCTAACCCTTACTTTACCCAGCTTCCTCCTAACCCTTACCTTACCCAGCTTCCTCCTAACCCTTACCTTACCCAGCTTCCTCCTAACCCTTACCTTACCCAGCTTCCTCCTAACCCTTACCTTACCCAGCTTCCTCCTAACCCTTACCCAGCTTCCTCCTAACCCTTACCTTACCCAGCTTCCTCCTAACCCTTACCCAGCTTCCTCCTAATCCTTACCTTACCCAGCTTCCTCCTAACCCTTACCCAGCGTTCTCCTAACCCTTACCCAGCTTCCTCCTAATCCTTACCTTACCCAGCTTCCTCCTAATCCTTACCTTACCCAGCGTCCTCCTAACCCTTACCCAGCGTTCTCCTAACATCTTACCTACATCCCAAACCTACATATAACCCAGTGGAGGCTGCTGATGGGAGGACGGCTCATAATAATGTCCAGAACGGAGCAAATGGAAAGTCACCAAACTTCTGTAGACCAGGTGTTTGATGTATTTAATATCATTCCACTGATTCCATTCCAGTCATTACCACGAGCCTATCCTCCCCAATTAAGGTGCCACCAACCTCCTGTGATATAATCCCTAAAACATCATCAGGTATGTGTGGCCTAATCTGCATGCTCGTCTCTGCCCCCTGCAGGCAGCGGTGTGTCGGTGCAGCCAGCCTCTCTCTGGGTTTAGCGCGCGATGCCTGGAGGATGAGAGCATGCTGCAGGCCATCAGCAAAGCCAATCACAACAGCCGGTTTGTCTACGTCATGGATACCAGGCCCAAGGTACCCAATCTCGACATGGCTGGCTATCTCCTCCCACAGAAGTATGTAGACATTCTCAGTCCCTCTGTGTGTGTTAATCTTCCTCCCTCTCTGCAGTTGAATGCCATGGCCAACAGAGCAGCTGGTAAAGGCTATGAGAATGAAGATAACTACTCCAACATCCGCTTTCAGTTTGTGGGGATCGAGAACATCCACGTGATGAGGACCAGCCTACAGAAACTACTGGAAGGTTAGTTGCGCTCAAACTCACTCACTCACTCAGCACAGACAGACACTCAGACTCCCTCTCTCTCTCTCTCTCTCTCTCTCTCTCGCTTAGTGGTGGGAACTCGTTCTCTGTCAGTGAATGACTACCTGCTGGGCTTGGAGAGCTCTGGTTGGCTACGACACGTCAAAGCTGTGGTAGACGCAGCCATCTTCCTCACCAAGGTAAGGCCCCGGGCCTCCAGTCCCCTTCTGCTCTTCAGATCTAGATAGTCCCCACCCCTTCTGCTCTTCAGATCTAGTTAGTCCCCACCCCTTCTGCTCTAGTTAGTCCCTCCCCCTTCTGCTCTAGTTAGTCCCACCCCCTTCAGATCTAGTTAGTCCAGTCCCCTTCTGCTCTTCAGATCTAGTTAGTCCAGTCCCCTTCTGCTCTTCAGATCTAGTTAGTCCCCACCCCTTCTGCTCTTCAGATCTAGTTAGTCCCCACCCCTTCTGCTCTAGTTAGTCCCTCCCCCTTCTGCTCTAGTTAGTCCCACCCCCCCTTCAGATCTAATTAGTCCAGTCCCCTTCTGCTCTTCAGATCTAGTTAGTCCAGTCCCCTTCTGCTCTTCAGATCTAGTTTGTCCCCACCCCTTCTGCTCTTCAGATCTAGTTAGTCCCCACCCCTTCTGCTCTTCAGCTCTAGTTAGTCCCCACCCCTTCTGCTCTAGTTAGTCCCCACCCCTTCTGCTCTAGTTAGTCCCCACCCCTTCTGCTCTAGTTAGTCCCCACCCCTTCTGCTCTAGTTAGTCCCCACCCCTTCTGCTCTAGTTAGTCCCCACCCCTTCTGCTCTAGTTAGTCCCCACCCCTTCTGCTCTAGTTAGTCCCCGCTCCCTTCTGCTCTAGTTAGTCCCCGCTCCCTTCTGCTCTAGTTAGTCCCCGCTCCCTTCTGCTCTAGTTAGTCCCCACCCCTTCTGCTCTAGTTAGTCCCCGCCCCTTCTGCTCTAGTTAGTCCCCGTTAGTCCCGATCCCCTTCTGCTCTAGTTAGTCCCCCCCCCCTTCTGCTCTAGTTAGTCCCCGCCCCCTTCTGCTCTAGTTAGTCCCCGCCCCCTTCTGCTCTAGTTAGTCCCCGCCCCCTTCTGCTCTAGTTAGTCCCCGCCCCCTTCTGCTCTAGTTAGTCCCCAACCCTTCTGCTCTAGTTAGTCCCCAACCCTTCTGCTCTAGTTAGTCCCCAACCCTTCTGCTCTAGTTAGTCCCCAACCCTTCTGCTCTAGTTAGTCCCCAACCCTTCTGCTCTAGTTAGTCCCCAACCCTTCTGCTCTAGTTAGTCCCCAACCCTTCTGCTCTAGTTAGTCCCGCCCCCTTCAGATCGAGTTAGTCCCCACCCCTTCTGCCCTTCTGCTCTAGTTAGTCCCCACCCCTTCTGCTCTTAGTTAGTCCCACTGATGTTGGAATGTCTTCCCTGGACTGCATCCGACATCTGTTCCATGTTTTGATAATGACAAGGGAAGTGGTTAATCTTTCACTCTCACATTTACATTTACATTCAAGGGGCTTTATAGGCCTGGGAAACACATGTTAACAAGTGAAATAGATAATAAAACAATAACAGTAAACATTACCCTCACAAAAGTTACAAAGGAATAGACATTTCAAATGTAATATATATATATTTTTATTTCACCTTTATTTAACCAGGTAGGTCAGTTGAGAACAACTTCTCATTTACAACTGCGACCTCGCCAAGATAAAGCAAAGCAGTGCGACACAAACAACAACATGGAGTTACACATGGAATAAACAAAACATACAGTCAATAATACAGTAGAAAAATCTATATACAGTGTGTGCAAATGAGGTAGGATAAGGGAGGTAAGGCAAATAGGCCATGGTGGTGAAATAATTTAGCATTTAAACACACTTCCATAGTATGTCTATATACAGTGTTATAACAATGTGCAAGTAGTTAAAGTACAAAAGGGGAAATAAATCAACTTAATATGTTGTATTTACAATGGTGTTTGTTCTTCACTGGTTGCTCTTTTCTTGTGGTAACAGGTCACAAACCTCTCTTTTCCTCCTCTCTCTCCCCTCCTCCCACCATAGGCAGTAACAGTAGAAGGAGCCAGTGTGTTGGTCCACTGTTCAGACGGCTGGGATCGGACAGCCCAGGTCTGCTCTCTGGGAGCTCTGCTCATGGACCCCTACTACCGCACCATCAAAGGCTTCATGGTAGGTCTGTTTACTACTGTACCATCAAAGGCTTCATGGTAGGTCTGTTTACTACTGTACCATCAATGGCTTCATGGTAGGTCTGTGTACTACTGTACCATCAAATGCTTCATGGTAGGTCTGTTTACTACTGTACCATCAAAGGCTTCATGGTAGGTCTGTTTACTACTGTACCATCAATGGCTTCATGGTAGGTCTGTGTACTACTGTACCATCAAATGCTTCATGGTAGGTCTGTGTACTACCGCACCATCAACAGCTTCATGGTAGGACACAACACACTTCCCTATGACTGTAGAGATGAGTAAAATGAATATCAGGCCATAAACTCTGTTCTCTCTCTCTGTGGTTCAGGTCCTCATAGAGAAAGACTGGATCTCATTTGGACACAAGTTTGCAGACAGATGTGATCAGTTGGATGGTGAACCCAAGGAGGTGTCCCCCGTCTTCACACAGTTCCTGGAGTGTGTGTGGCAGCTCACAGAACAGTTCCCCCAGGTAGGTGTGTGTGCCAGAATACTCAGAATACCACATAGCAGCCATGAGTGATGATGGTGATGATGCATACTCTTCCTAAGGCGTTTGAGTTCAGTGAGTGGCTGCTGCTGCAGATCCATGAACATGTTCACTCCTGTCAGTACGGGAACTTCCTGGCCAACAACCAGAGGCGGAGAGAAGAGCTGCAGTGAGTAACATGCACTCACTCACGTACACACACACACACACACAAAAACACACACACATACACACACAGTATACATATTAAGCACTCTCTTCTCCCACCAGACTCAAAGACAGGACTCACTCTCTGTGGGCGTTTCTGTTGAGTGAGGGGCAGAACTACCTAAACCCCGCCTACTGCCACACCTACGCAGGGACACACCCTGTCCTAGAACCCTCCACCCTGCCCTGCCACCTCAAGTAAGATCTAGTTGTTTACCTCATCTCGCTCTCTCTCCTCATATCTCTTTCAATCTCATCCACTCTACCCTAAGCATTAGTCCTCTTTCTCTGTCCTTCCCTCAGCTTTGTTACTCCTCTCCTCCTCTCTCTCCTCTCTCTTTCTCCTCCTCTCTCTCCTCTCTCTTTCTCCTCTCTCTTTCTCCTCCTCTCTTTCTCCTCCTCTCTCTTTCTCCTCCTCTCTCTCTCTCCTCTCTCTTTCTCCTCTCTCTTTGTCCTCTTTCTCCTCCTCTCTCTTTCTCCTCCTCTCTCTTTCTCCTCTCTCTTTGTCCTCCTCTCTCTTTGTCCTCCTCTCTCTCTCTTTGTCCTCTTTCTCCTCCCCTATCTCTCTCATCAACCCTGCTCTACAACCTCACGTGAATGTTACTCCTTAATGTTCCTCATTTCTCTCACTCTCTCTTTGTCCTCTTTCTCCTCCCCTATCTCTCTCATCAACCCTGCTCTACAACCTCACGTGAATGTTACTCCTTAATGTTCCTCATTTCTCTCACTCTCTCACCCCCTGCCAGGTTCTGGAGGAATATGTACCACCAGTTTGATCGTTCCATGCACCCCCGTCAGTCTGTCCTGAAAAACGTTCTCACCCTGAAAGAGAGCAACCGCCAACTGGAGGACACAATAATGAAACTGGAGGCTGTGAGTACACTCCTTGTTCTCACTCTCTCTCTCTAGCACTCTCACCCCTCTCTCACCCTCTCTCTCTCTCTCTAGCACTCTCACCCCCTCTCTCTCACCCTCTCTCTCTCTCTCTCTCACCCTCTCTCTCTCTCTCTCTCTCGCGCTCTCACCCTCTCTCTCATGACCTAATTTAACCCTGTCTTCTCTCTGTTCCTCCAGAGACTACAGAAGCATGGCATCAGCCCCCCCACCCCAGACCCCCAGGCCCCCCCTAAAGACCAACGCACCCTCCTTAACCACACACGGCCCCACTCCCTCATCCTGGCAGCCCCCCTCAGCCTTAAGGAGGCGCAGCATCAGGAGGAGGTGGGAGAGGAGGCAAAAAAATGCTGCAGTGACACAGAGCGGACAGTAGAGGGAAGCAGTGGCTCAGAGCGCAAGGAGAGCTACGGAGACCTGCAGGGGACATACGGGGCTAAGGTGGAGCCCGCTGTGGTCAGCCTGGAGTTTGGAGTGGCCCGCATGACATGCTGAGGCATTGTGGGATACAGGAGGAGGAGGGGAGATTGGACTGGAATGGGGGGGGGATACTGAGCGATGCGGTGACTGAAGGACGGGTGTGTGTTGTGTTCAGCCATATTCCTATGAGGGTGTACTGTATGCCTGTAATGTACGTCTCTGTGGAAAGAGACACTATGGCATTTACCCTACTTAGAAAGGCTGTTTTATGAATGTTGAAAAGCTCTAAAGAGAATAAATGAGAAGATGAAACCGTTTGTTCTAGGTATTATTCGAGTCAGCAACTAAAGCACTGTATGACCCTTTCCTAACATCACTGTCAGCTCTGATCTCTTGATGTTTAAACCATCAGATCCGAGCCGAGTCCTTGTGAACATCTCATATTTAATGTTCTCAATATTGAGATCCTCCCAATGGGACCACAGCCAGGTACAGATTTTAGTCCTAAAACTCTTCCATCCTCTGTCAACGCCAGATCAACTTTGGATAACCCTGTTATAACATGTGGATGGCACGATTCCTCTTTAATCTGAATGATGATGGATTCAGAACGTTGACGTTGCTGCATCAGGTCCAACATTCGGCCACGGACATGGCACTGATGAGATAATCCCACTGGTTCTCTTGCATTGATCGGATAATCCAATTGGTTACCTCTGTCTGACTGGATGAGGTCATGACCCCATTTTGATGTCATTGCCATGGTCTGGGGTCGGTCCCAGTTTCTAAGAGGAGAGACACATCAAGATTTTTCAGACAGTTTTCAGACCATGTCAAATGAATGAAAACAGCCATTGTTCCCTGACATCCAGCAGGTGGTCACTATAACACACCGTGGTGACAGCAGTCAATAAGACCGTCATCATAGTGCATCTGACCTCTTAACAGACCCCTGACTACTGTCATTATAGGACTAGGTTAACAGATCCCTGACTACTGTCATTATAGGACTAGGTTAACAGACCCCTGAACACTATAGGACTAGGTTAACAGACCCCTGAACACTATAGGACTAGGTTAACAGACCCCTGACCACTATAGGACTAGGTTAACAGATCCCTGATCACTATAGGACTAGGTTAACAGATCCCTGACTACTGTCACTATAGGACTAGGTTAACAGACCCCTGACTACTGTCACTATAGGACTAGGTTAACAGACCCCTGACTACTGTCATTATAGGACTAGGTTAACAGACCCCTGAACACTATAGGACTAGGTTAACAGACCCCTGATCACTATAGGACTAGGTTAACAGATCCCTGACTACTGTCACTATAGGACTAGGTTAACAGATCCCTGACTACTGTCACTATAGGACTAGGTTAACAGACCCCTGATCACTATAGGACTAGGTTAACAGATCCCTGATCACTATAGGACTAGGTTAACAGACCCCTGATCACTATAGGACTAGGTTAACAGACCCCTGATCACTATAGGACTAGGTTAACAGACCCCTGACTACTGTCACTATAGGACTAGGTTAACAGATCCCTGATCACTATAGGACTAGGTTAACAGACCCCTGATCACTATAGGACTAGGTTAACAGACCCCTGACCACTATAGGACTAGGTTAACAGATCCCTGACTACTGTCACTATAGGACTAGGTTAACAGACCCCTGATCACTATAGGACTAGGTTAACAGACCCCTGATCACTATAGGACAAGGTTAACAGACCCCTGATCACTATAGGACTAGGTTAACAGACCCCTGACTAGTATCACTATAGGTCTAGTATCACTATAGGTCTAGGTTAACAGACCCCTCTGTCATTATAGTACTAGGTTAACAGACCCCTGACTACTGTCATTATAGTACTAGGTTAACAGACCCCTGACTACTGTCATTATAGGACTAGGTTAACAGACCCCTGACTACTGTCATTATAGTACTAGGTTAACAGACCCCTGACTACTGTCATTATAGGACTAGGCCCTCCTTGATTTCCCTTGGGCCCCCGGGACCAGTGGAGCCTCACTACAGTGTAGTGTAGTCATACTATGGCCCATGCTGAGAGAACAGGACATTGCTGTCCTCCAGCAGTCGCTACCAGAGTGTAACTGGGTTAGACAGGCTGGAATGGGTTTATACAGCTGGACCTGAACCATTTCTGTCCGATCCATATGAACGCCATACACCATACCGGAAGAACGCCATACATGAGGAACGCCATACGCCATACATGAGGAACGCCATACGCCATACCTGAGGAACGCCATACCTGAGGAACGCCATACGCCATACCTGAGGAACGCCATACACCATACCGGAGGAACGCCATACATGAGGAACAACATACACCATACATGAGGAACGCCATACGCCATACATGAGGAACGCCATACGCCATACATGAGGAACGCCATACATGAGGAACGCCATACGCCATACCTGAGGAACGCCATACACCATACCGGAGGAACGCCATACATGAGGAACAACATACACCATACATGAGGAACGCCATACACCATACATGAGGAACGCCATACATGAGGAACGCCATACGCCATACCTGAGGAACGCCATACGCCATACCTGAGGAACACCATACCGGAGGAACGCCATACATGAGGAACAACATACACCATACATGAGGAACGCCATACGCCATACATGAGGAACGCCATACGCCATACATGAGGAACGCCATACATGAGGAACGCCATACGCCATACATGAGGAACGCCATATGCCATACATGAGGAACGCCATACGCCATACATGAGGAACGCCATACGCCATACATTGAGGAATGCCATACATGAGGAACGCCATACGCCATACATGAGGAAAAACATACGCCATACCTGAGGAACGCCATACGCCATACAGAGGAGGAACGCCCATACACCATACCGGAGCCAAACGCCATACATGAGGAACGCCATACGCCATACATGAGGAACGCCATCTACGCCAGACATGAGGAACGCCATACGCCATACATGCTGGAACGCCATACGCCATACATGAGGAACGCACATACGCCATACATGAAGAACGCCATACGCCATACATGAGGAACGCCATACGCCATACATGAGGAACGCCATAACGCCATACATGAGGAACGCCATACGCCATACATGAGGAACGCCATACATGAGGAACGCCATACGCCATACATGAGGAACGCCATATGCCATACATGAGGAACGCCATACGCCATACATGAGGAACGCCATACGCCATACATGAGGAACGCCATACGCCATACATGAGGTACGCCATACATGAGGAACACCATACGCCATACCGGAGGAACGCCATACACCATACCGGAGGAACGCCATGTAAGCTCACACACACTAGGTTACAGATGGTGTGTAGCTCATTTACAGTTTTATGAGCTGCGTATATGTGCATGTTAGAGTGTGTGAGTCTACTTGCTCCTAAACTATTTATGAATATGCCCAGCATGAGCATTTAACTCTTTTCACCAGTTCTCAGTTTTTTTTTTCTCTTGTAAAAACAACTTTCTATTGCTGGATTCAAACTTGCAACCTTCTGAATCAGAGGCCAATGCTTACGCCCATCTCTATCCATAACAACCTAGCCAAACCAAAACATTCTTGCAAGTTAAAAAGCTCTCAATGTTGCCCCCAAGTGCCCGGTTTCCACGTCATCTCCCAACGTCCTCAGACATGGATGGGCATCGGAAACGGACTTGTATCACCGGTGACCTGGCTGGTTTAATTCCTAGACTGGCTAGCTGATGGTCTCTGCTTCCACTAATACACCGTTGGCTTCTGAAGAAGGCTACTTTATAGTTGTGTGTCAGCTTTCTGTAAAGACCAGCTATAGCCCTGTGGCCTGAGACAAAGAACTCCTTGTACTTTAAGAGCTCTGGAGGTCATTGTTACTACACAGACACACACATTCTGTATTTGCACGCTCACTCCATCAATAGTGTCTGGTGAAGGGTTGGACTGCATAGACAAGACCCCCACCCCCCCTTTCCCCACACACTTCTCCTTCTGGGTGGTGAACTGGGCCTCCTTAATCCATTTTGTACCGTTGCACTTTACCTTCCATTAAATATTAACAGGTATTTTAGATGACATGGTTCCCCTACTGTCTCCCAGAGCGCTCCAACATTCTGCCATGCTCTATACCTCAACCAGCCATGACACTACAGAGGTACGCACACACACACACACTCGTCCTAGTCTTGGTCAGAGAGGCAGCCATGACACTACAGAGGTACGCACACACACACTAGTCCTAGTCTTGGTCAGAGAGGCAGGCAAGACCCCGATGGTAACTCTTGACGGATTTCCAGAGTTATTCTGTGGAGATGGGAGAACCTTCCAGAAGGACAACCATCTCTGCAGCACTCCACCAATCAGGCATTTATGGACTAGTGCCTAGACAGAACACACTCCTCAGTAAAGGTGCATGACAGCCCGCTTGAAGTATGCCAAAAGGCACCCATGAGAAACAAGATTCTCTGGTCTGAATGCAAACTGTCACATCTGGAAGAAACATAGCACCAACCCTATGGTGAAGCATGGTGCTGGCAGCATCAAGCTGTGGGGATGTTTTTCAGCGGGCGGGACTTGAATACTAGTCAGGATATAGGGAAAGATAAATGGCGCAAAGTACAGCGAGATCCTTGATGAAAACCTGCTCCAGAGCACTCAGGATTTCAGACTGGGGTGAAGGTTCACCTTCCAACAGGATAACAACCCTAAGCACACAGCCAAGCCAACGCAGGATTGGCTTCGGGACAAGTCTCTGAATGTCCTTGCGTGGCCCAACCAGAGCCCGGACATTAATCCAATCGAACATCTCTGGTGAGACCTGAAATTGTTTTATTGCAGAGACACTCCCCTTCCATCCTGACGAAGCTTGAGATGATCTTCAGAGAAGAATGGGAGAAACTCCCCAAATACAGGTGTGCCAAGCTTGTATTGTCATACCCAAGAAGACTCGAGACTGAAATCGCTGCTAAAGGTGCTCCAACAAAGTACTGTAATTGCTGGACTATTAAGCGCACCTGAATATAAACCACACCCACTGAATTATTAAAAAATATGTATTTTGTACATAAACAAGGCACACCAACTATAAGCCCGGGGGCCGTATATTGAAACAAATGAACTTTACACAGCCTTTAGTTAAAAAAACAGTTTGATAACAAAAAATAAATAGGCTTTGATCCACAAAACCATTACGGTTTGTAACAAAAATGTAAAGAGTAGCCTACCAAGAAAGTCATTGATCACTGTCTTCCTCCTCCTGTGCACTGAAAATACTGAAGTCATCTCCTTCCGGTGTCGGAGTTGAATAGCCTCAGAATTGCTTCATCCGATGTTGGATCGTATTTTTTCATTGTCAGATGACTTGACCTGGTAACATGCTCTCCAGGCAGATGACTTGACCTGGTAACATGCTCTCCAGACAGATGACTTGACCTGGTAACATGGCCTCCAGGACAGATGACTTGACCTGGTAACATGCTCTCCAGGCAGACAGATGACTTGACCTGGTAACATGGCCTCCAGGCAGACAGACGCCTTGACCTGGTAACATGGCCTCCAGGCAGACAGATGACTTGACCTGGTAACATGCTCTCCGGGCAGACATATGACTTGACCTGGTAACATGCTCTCTAGGCAGACAGATGACTTGACCTGATAACATGGCCTCCAGGCAGACAGATGACTTGACCTGGTAACATGCTCTCCAGGCAGACAGATGACTTGACCTGGTAACATGCTCTCTAGGCAGACAGATGACTTGACCTGATAACATGGCCTCCAGGCAGACAGATGACTTGACCTGATAACATGGCCTCCAGGCAGATGACTTGACCTGGTAACATGCTCTCCAGGCAGACAGATGACTTGACCTGGTAACATGGCCTCCAGGCAGATGACTTGACCTGGTAACATGCTCTCCAGGCAGACAGATGACTTGACCTGATAACATGGCCTCCAGGCAGATGACTTGACCTGGTAACATGCTCTCCAGGCAGACAGATGACTTGACCTGGTAACATGCTCTCCAGGCAGACAGATGACTTGACCTGGTAACATGCTCTCCAGGCAGATGACTTGACCTGGTAACATGGCCTCCAGGCAGATGACTTGACCTGGTAACATGCTCTCCAGGCAGGCAGATGACTTGACCTGGTAACATGGCCTCCAGGGCAGATGACTTGACCTGGTAACATGCTCTCCAGGCAGACAGATGACTTGACCTGGTAACATGCTCTCCAGGCAGATGACTTGACCTGGTAACATGCTCTCCAGGCAGACAGATGACTTGACCTGATAACATGGCCTCCAGGCAGACAGATGACTTGACCTGGTAACATGCTCTCCAGGCAGGCAGATGACTTGACCTGGTAACATGCTCTCCAGGCAGGCAGATGACTTGACCTGGTAACATGCTCTCCAGGCAGGCAGATGACTTGACCTGGTAACATGCTCTAGGCAGGCAGATGACTTGACCTGGTAACATGCTCTCCAGGCAGATGACTTGACCTGGTAACATGCTCTCCAGGCAGACAGATGACTTGACCTGGTAACATGCTCTCCAGGCAGATGACTTGACCTGGTAACATGGCCTCCAGGCAGATGACTTGACCTGGTAACATGGCCTCCAGGCAGACAGATGACTTGACCTGGTAACATGGCCTCCAGGCAGACAGATGACTTGACCTGGTAACATGGCCTCCAGGCAGACAGATGACTTGACCTGATAACATGGCCTCCAGGCAGACAGATGACTTCACCTGGTAACATGCTCTCCAGGCAGACAGATGACTTGACCTGGTAACATGGCCTCCAGGCAGATGACTTGACCTGGTAACATGCTCTCCAGGCAGACAGATGACTTGACCTGGTAACATGGCCTCCAGGCAGACAGACGACTTGACCTGGTAACATGGCCTCCAGGCAGACAGATGACTTGACCTGGTAACATGCTCTCCGGGCAGACATATGACTTGACCTGGTAACATGCTCTCTAGGCAGACAGATGACTTGACCTGATAACATGGCCTCCAGGCAGACAGATGACTTGACCTGGTAACATGCTCTCCAGGCAGACAGATGACTTGACCTGGTAACATGCTCTCTAGGCAGACAGATGACTTGACCTGATAACATGGCCTCCAGGCAGACAGATGACTTGACCTGATAACATGGCCTCCAGCAGACAGATGACTTGACCTGGTAACATGCTCTCCAGGCAGACAGATGACTTGACCTGATAACATGGCCTCCAGGCAGATGACTTGACCTGGTAACATGCTCTCCAGGCAGGCAGATGACTTGACCTGGTAACATGGCCTCCAGGCAGATGACTTGACCTGGTAACATGCTCTCCAGGCAGACAGATGACTTGACCTGGTAACATGCTCTCCAGGCAGACAGATGACTTGACCTGGTAACATGCTCTCCAGGCAGATGACTTGACCTGGTAACATGGCCTCCAGGCAGATGACTTGACCTGGTAACATGCTCTCCAGGCAGGCAGATGACTTGACCTGGTAACATGGCCTCCAGGCAGATGACTTGACCTGGTAACATGCTCTCCAGGCAGACAGATGACTTGACCTGGTAACATGCTCTCCAGGCAGATGACTTGACCTGGTAACATGCTCTCCAGGCAGACAGATGACTTGACCTGGTAACATGCTCTCCAGGCAGGCAGATGACTTGACCTGGTAACATGCTCTCCAGGCAGGCAGATGACTTGACCTGGTAACATGCTCTCCAGGCAGGCAGATGACTTGACCTGGTAACATGCTCTCCAGGCAGATGACTTGACCTGGTAACATGCTCTCCAGGCAGATGACTTGACCTGGTAACATGCTCTCCAGGCAGATGACTTGACCTGGTAACATGCCCTCCAGGCAGATGACTTGACCTGGTAACATGCTCTCCAGGCAGATGACTTGACCTGGTAACATGGCCTCCAGGCAGATGACTTGACCTGGTAACATGCTCTCCAGGCAGACAGATGACTTGACCTGGTAACATGCTCTCCAGGCAGACAGATGACTTGACCTGGTAACATGCTCTCCAGGCAGACAGATGACTTGACCTGGTAACATGGCCTCCAGGCAGACAGATGACTTGACCTGGTAACATGCTCTCCAGGCAGACAGATGACTTGACCTGGTAACATGCTCTCCAGGCAGACAGATGACTTGACCTGGTAACATGGCCTCCAGGCAGACAGATGACTTGACCTGGTAACATGCTCTCCAGGCAGGCAGATGACTTGACCTGGTAACATGCTCTCCAGGCATGCCTAGGTCAGCTCTGTCTATCAGAGTTGGTTGGGAAAGACCATAAGTTCTTTCTCAACGCTCCACTATGCGGAAGCCCTCGTGTGTGTGTGTGCGCGCGTGCGTGTGTGCATGCGTGCGTGTGTGTGTGTGCGTGTGTGCGTGCTTGCTTGCGTGCGTGCGTGTGTGTGTGTGTGTGTGAATGCAGACATTGTTTGATAGCAATGAGGTGGAAAAGGGGTCCTGTGCCTCAAAGAAGAAGGAAAGAAGAGAGGAGATGATGGAGAAGGGAAGAGAGAGACGCTGAAAGTAGGTCAGGTGCTTAGGGGAAGGGAAAGGGGGATACCTAGTCAGTTGTACAACTGAATGCATTCAACTGAAATGTGTCTTCCGTATTTAACCCAACCCCTCAGAGAGGTGCGGGGGGGCTGCCTTAATCGACACCCACGTCTTCGGCGCCCGGGGAGATAGGGATGAATAGAAAAATAATACCCACAGAGCTCAGCTAGATCACTTAGAATCTGTGGAAGAAACACATTTGTTGAAGTGAGAGAATGAATCAATCTGTGGAAGAAACATACATTTGTTGAAAGTGAGAGAACGAAGCAGAATGAGTGGAAGAAACAGACATTTGTTGAGAGAGAGAGGATTGGGTAATATGCTATGCACAGAGGTGTGTGTGTGTGTGTGTGTTAAGAACATTAGCTAAGCTGGAATATTTCTCTAAATCTAATTTATCCTCTAGATACCGCTGATCAGCAAATCTGCTCAAATCCTACATCACACACACACACACATTGAAAAAAACGACACAACCGAATCCTCTCATCTAAGTGGGATTTGAGAGGCTTAGTTTTGTTTACTTACACCTTTAAACCTGAAAACACACACGCACACATTATCGTGTAAGTACTGTATCAGTCGCACATTCATAAGCAAAAACAAGCTCATTTGTTTCGTACCTTTGAAATCTCTCTCAAAAACCTACACACAACCACAAACACACAACCACATACAGCAGTGCAGCACAAGACAATCTCTCTCTCTGTCACACTGTGAGGGGAGTATTACATCTGGGTTGTGAACATAGATAAATAAAGAAGAGAAAAGCAGAGAGGGATCTATAGTGCTGGTGGGATGGGAATGGAGAGAGAGAGAGAGAGCCATGGGCAATCCGCCAAACGCTGACGAAAGCTGCTTAGTGCAACCAGTTGCCATGGATACAGTCAGGGGCAGCACCTTGTGTGTGAGAAAAAAAGAGAGCGAGAGAGAGAGAGGGAAAACCAACAGGCAAGCATCAGACAGAACCAGTGAGGAAGTGAGAGAACACCAAGCTGCAGGACAGAGAGAGAGTGAGAGAGACAGAGGGAGCGTGAGAGAGAGAGACAGAGAGAGACAGCCAGAGCAAAATAGTGATAGAGTGATAGCTAGAAGATGGAGGTTCAGTCAGAATGCATTGAGCCTCCTCCACCTCCATGCGATCCCCAGCCGCCAGGGAAGATCAACAAAGCAGCCTTCAAGCTGTTCGGAAAACGACGCTCCGGAATGGCTGGATTCTTCTCTTTCAGGAACAAAGGGGTCAACAGGAACGGGAATTCTGTGAATGTGAATTCTGTGGGGGCTACTAACGAGCTCGTCAGGAGTAAAACGCATGGCGGACTAACGAGCTTGGAACCAGACGGACAGAGAGGGGAGGAGTCCGGAATATCAGAGGCGGGACAGGTGAGGTCTCTCAGCAAATCACTGAGCTTCTTTTCGCTGCTCAGACGAGGAAGTGTGAGAGTCAATGAGAATACAGGGTTTGGGAGAAGGGGGAGGGGTTTAAAAGGCTTCTTCAGTAGTATGAAATGGCGGCGGAAGGAGAACGTGATGGTGGGAGAGGGGGAGGTAACGGAGGTGAGAGAGGGGGAAGTGATTCTAACAGAAGAAGTGAAAGAAATCACTCTGACCCTCGAACCCCAGCCCCGCCCGCTCCTGGAGGATCATGGTAGCTCGGAGGCTGAGAAAAACACAGAATCGGCAGGAACCTCTCCCTCCAACAACGCCACGACACCACTTACGCAATCAATCGCCTTGACGACAAACCTGTCAGAATCCCTCTATACGCCATCCCCCTCCCCTCTCCGCACCGTTCTCCACTCAAAACCCAAAACGTCAATTTCCTCTGTAACGGCCATCCCCCCTCTGGATCAGTGTGACCCCCACTCCGAACCCTCAGTGGACCGGCTCTGTTCAGTCCTCTTCACTGACGTCACTTCACTCAAGAGCTTCGATTCACTGACGGGGTGCGGTGACATCATCGCAGACGCAGAGGAGGAGGGGGCAGGAAACGGGGGAGGAGGAGTAGGAAGTGCTACTAGCAGTAGCACTAGTAGTGGGGAAGGAGGAGGAGGAGGAGGAGTACGAAGCTCCATTAATACCCATGTCACCCCTTCTACCTCTACCTCCGCAACTGCCTCTACCCCTGGCCCCCTCCCTGCCAGAGCACGGTTGATGCCCTCTCACTCTGCCCCGACTCAGCAGCCCTCTGGCAGCGGCGTGGTGGCCTACATGGGGGGTGGGGAGGAGATGGCCAGCCCTGACGGGGTGGATGACGCAGACATGCAGGGGCTCTGGCACATGCTCCCCTCTAGGGGAGAAAACTCCCCCACTTTCCTCCGATCCAACTCTCACCTGGCTCCCCCGAGGGGTACAGAGCGGAAATTCACCCAGGTCAAGTCTCTGGGACTCAGCAAGATCCCTGTAGTGGGGGGAGGAGGGGGAGGAAGGGTGACTAAACTCCCCACTCACGCCGCTTGCCAAACCTCCTCTCCCAATGAGAAGGAGACTAAGGAGGAAGTCCCACCCCAACAGGATGTCCCGGCTCTTAGGGATGAGGGCTACTGGGATACGCCCTCTGCAACCCCCACGGCAACGCCTGACAACGGCTTCCTGCGGAACCAGAGGCTTGGCCTATTGTGTGACAGCTGCTCTGGCGATGCGCTCTACGACCTCTACAATGAGGAATTGGAAAGATCTGATGACGAGGAAGAAGATCTGATGAGTACTCCTTCCACCTCCGCATGTGAGTACAAACTCAGCCCTCTGGCCCGGACTACTCCTCCTTTCTCCTCCTCCTCTTCCTCTTTCCACTCGATGAAGGGAAGCACTAGCCTTCCCCGCGAGTCCAAAATCCCTCTTAGTGTCAGACAGACCACACCCCCTCACTCTGTGAGCCAATCAGCTCTTTCCTTTGTCCACGCAACCGCTCCTCCCTCTGACACACCCACCCATGCCCCTATCCCAGCCCGGACCAGAATCCCTGTCTCCAAGGTGCCAGTCCGTCGCCCTGGGAACAAGGCCGGCAACGCTACACAGGGGCCAGCCCCCAGGAAGTAGCTTTGGACCAGGCAGCCATGAACTTTGGTGTCTTTGGACTGAACCTGTGTACACCATCACTGGTCTTATGTTTAAGACTTTGCTGGACTGGTGGGTTGTGGAAGGCATCAGACAATGATAGACAGAAGAGCTCTAAGCAACACTCCCATTGGATCCTAGTGGGTCACAACAAAACTAAATAATCTTTGGGTGGCAAAGAAAGTTTGACATACTTTAACCACTGGAGGTGTGTACAACATCACTGGAGGTGTGTACAACATCACTGGAGGTGTGTGTACAACATCACTGGAGGTGTGTACAACATCACTGGTCGTGTGTGTACAACATCACTGGTCGTGTGTGTACAACATCACTGGTCGTGTTGTACACACCTCCAGTGATGTACATCACACGACCAGTGATGTTGTAAACATCACGACCAGTGATGTTGTAAACATCACGACCAGTGATGTTGTACACACCTCCAGTGATGTTGTATCACACCTCCAGTGATCACCTCCAGTGATGTTGTACATCACCTCCAGTGATCACTGGAGGTGTGTACAACATCAACATCACTGGTCGTGTGTGTACAACATCACTGGAGGTGTGTGTACAACATCACTGGTCGTGTGTGTACAACATCACTGGAGGTGTGTACAACATCACTGGAGGTGTGTACAACATCACTGGAGGTGTGTGTACAACATCACTGGAGGTGTGTACAACATCACTGGAGGTGATCACTGGAGGTGTGTACAACATCACTGGAGGTGTGTACAACATCACTGGAGGTGTGTACAACATCACTGGAGGTGTGTGTTCAACATAACTGGTTGTGTGTGTACAACATCACTGGAATTATGTGTATGGGAAACATATATATTATGTGTATAAGAAACTTGGCAACTCTTCAAGTGGGGGAAGAGAGCGCACAGAAAAGTTTGGGATCCACATTTTTAGAGAACTCTTATCGCTTCCTGAACAGATTTTTTCAACACTGGCAACTCTTCAAGTGGGGAAGAGAGCGCACAGAAAAGTTTGGGATCCACATTTTTAGGAAGGACCAGAGCATTTTTCACACGGCTAGGAAGGTCATATAAAGCACCTTTCACACCGCTAGGAAGGACCAGAGCACCTTTCACACCGCTAGGAAGGACCAGAGCACCTTTCACACTGCTAGGAAGGACCAGAGCACCTTTCACACCGCTAGGAAGGACCAGAGCACCTTTCACACTGCTAGGAAGGACCAGAGCACCTTTCACACCGCTAGGAAGGACCAGAGCACCTTTCACACCGCTAGGAAGGACCAGAGCACCTTTCACACTGCTAGGAAGGACCAGAGCACCTTTCACACTGCTAGGAAGGACCAGAGCACCTTTCACATTGCTAGGAAGGACCAGAGCACCTTTCACACTGCTAGGAAGGACAAGGGCACCTTTCACACCGCTAGGAAGGATCAGAGCACCTTTCACACCGCTAGGAAGGACCAGAGCACCTTTCACACTGCTAGGAAGGACCAGAGCACCTTTCACACTGCTAGGAAGGACAAGGGCACCTTTCACACTGCTAGGAAGGACACCAGAGCACCTTTCACACTGCTAGGAAGGACCAGAGCACCTTTCACACTGCTAGGAAGGACCAGAGCACCTTTCACACCGCTAGGAAGGACCAGAGCACCTTTCACACCACTAGGAAGGACCAGAGCACCTTTCACACTGCTAGGAAGGACCAGAGCACCTTTCACACTGCTAGTAAGGACCAGAGCACCTTTCACACTGCTAGGAAGGACCAGAGCACCTTTCACACCGCTAGGAAGGACCAGAGCACCTTTCACACCGCTAGGAAGGACCAGAGCACCTTTCACACTGCTAGGAAGGACCAGAGCACCTTTCACACCGCTAGGAAGGACCAGAGCACCTTTCACACTGCTAGGAAGGACCAGAGCACCTTTCACACCGCTAGGAAGGACCAGAGCACCTTTCACACTGCTAGGAAGGTCCAGAGCACCTTTACCTTTTCTCTTCAAGTCCTTTTTTCTAAAAGACAGATTTTATATGATACAACGTGTTTAATCTAACAGTCTAATATAATTAAACAGTTTGGAATGTGTCATCATCTAATCTGTAACTAATTACCTCCTAATCCCAGACTCCGATCCTTAATCTGTCATTTTGTCATGCCATTTAGCAGACATTTTTATCCAAAGTGATTTACAGTAATGCAGGTGGGAGGAGCTATATGAGGGAGGGCTCATTGTAAAGGCTGGAATGGAATTAATGGAACAGAGTCAAACATGTTACTTTTTGTGTGATACCATTCCATTTATTCCATTGAGCCCATCCTCCCACCAGTGAGTCATACATGCATATTATTCTATTATTTTTTATGATGGGTGATCCCAGGAATCAAAGCCACCATCCTGGCATTGCAAGCGCAATGTGCTACCAACTGAGCTACAGTGGACCACCGTCTTCTAAAACCTGATTGGTTGTACTGCTGACTATTTTTCTACTGCCAGTGGATGGCTGTGATGACAACATTGCTCAAATAAATCCGAGAGAATGTATGTATGTTTATACATTAAGGTGCACATGGAGATCACAGGATACCTCACCTTGCCAGTGAATGTAACCTAGAAACATCCCTAAAACATCCTCCTTAGTGAAACATAAACACACACATGGTCCTCTGCACCTGATGGACTGCGATGACCTTACACAGCCGCACTGCAATCTGGGAAAACAGCTGCAGGTTCAATCTCTCTGGGATTTACAACCATAACAAATCACCTAATGGAAAACTGGAAAACTAACTGAACACTCTCGCTGCATGAGGTGCCTGGAACACAAGGCACTAGGATCAGGGAACACACACACACACACACACACACACACACATACACATACACATACACATACACATACACATTAAACACACACACACACACACACACACACAATCAAACACACACACACCACACACACACACACACACACACACACACACAACTCTCCAAGCTTGCCTATGGCTCCAGTATATTTCAGCCCACCCCTAATCCCCAAATCAGGAGAAACCTTCGCCCTGCAATCCCCAAATCAGGAGAAACCTTCACCCCAATCCCCAAATCAGGAGAAACCATCACCCTGTCCCCAAAGCCTGAGAAACCTTCACCCCAATCCCCAAATCAGGGCCACCCCTCCGCACCCCAACTCAGGCTGTAACCTTCACCCTGTCCCCAAATCAGGAGTAACCTTCACCCTCCGTCCCCAAATCAGGAGAAACCATCACCCCCATCCCCAAATCAGGAAGTAACTTTTCACCCGTCCCCTGGATTACTTTCTTCACCCCAATCCCCAAATCAGGAGAAACCATCACCCCCATCCCCAAATCAGGAGTAACCTTCACCCTCCGTCCCCAAATCAGTTTTAACCTTCACCCCAATCCCCAAATCAGGATAACCATCACCCCCATCCCCAAATCAGGAGTAACCTTCACCCTCCGTCCCCAAACCAGCTTCACCCCAATCCCCAAATCAGGGGCTTTTGTTTTCACCCTCCATCCCCAAATCAGGAGTAACCTTCACCCTCCGTCCCCAAATCAGGAGTAACCTTCACCCTCCGTCCCCAAATCAGGAGTAACCTTGTCCCCAAATCAGGAGAAACCTTCACCCCCATAATTCAGGAGTATATTTCACCCCCATCCCCAAATCACCCCCAATCCGTCCCCAAATCAGGAGTAACCTTCACCCCAATCCCCAAATCAGGAGTAACCATCACCCCCATCCCCAAATCAGGAGTAACCTTCACCCTCCGTCCCCAAATCAGGAGAAACCTTCACCCTCCGTCCCCAAATCAGGAGTAACCTTCACCCCCGTCCCCAAATCAGGAGTAACCTTCACCCCAATCCCCAAATCAGGAGAAACCTTCACCCCCTCCCCAAATCAGGAGTAACCTTCACCCCCATCCCCAAATCAGGAGTAACCTTCACCCCCCATCCCCAAATCAGGAGAAACCTTCACCCTCCGTCCCCAAATCAGGAGAAACCTTCACCCCAATCCCCAAATCAGGAGTAACCTTCACCCTCCGTCCCCAAATCAGGAGTAACCTTCACCCTCCGTCCCCAAATCAGGAGTAACCTTCACCCCCAGTCCCCAAATCAGGAGAAACCATCACCCCCATCCCCAAATCAGGAGAAACCTTCACCCTCCATCCCCAAATCAGGAGAAACCTTCACCCCAATCCCCAAATCAGGAGAAACCATCACCCCCATCCCCAAATCAGGAGTAACCTTCACCCTCCATCCCCAAATCAGGAGAAACCTTCACCCCAATCCCCAAATCAGGAGAAACCTTCACCCCCATCCCCAAATCAGGAGAAACCTTCACCCCCGTCCCCAAATCAGGAGTAACCTTCACCCCAATCCCCAAATCAGGAGTAACCTTCACCCTCCGTCCCCAAATCAGGAGTAACCTTCACCCTCCGTCCCCAAATCAGGAGTAACCTTCACCCCCGTCCCCAAATCAGGAGTAACCTTCACCCCCGTCCCCAAATCAGGAGAAACCTTCACCCCCATCCCCAAATCAGGAGAAACCATCACCCCCATCCCCAAATCAGGAGTAACCTTCACCCTCCGTCCCCAAATCAGGAGTAACCTTCACCCCCATCCCCAAATCAGGAGTAACCATCACCCCCATCCCCAAATCAGGAGTAACCTTCACCCTCCGTCCCCAAATCAGGAGAAACCTTCACCCTCCGTCCCCAAATCAGGAGTAACCTTCACCCCCCATCCCCAAATCAGGAGAAACCTTCACCCCAATCCCCAAATCAGGAGAAACCTTCACTCCCCCTCCCCAAATCAGGAGTAACCTTCACCCCCATCCCCAAATCAGGAGAAACCTTCACCCTCCGTCCCCAAATCAGGAGAAACCTTCACCCCCATCCCCAAATCAGGAGTAACCTTCACCCCCAATCCCCAAATCAGGAGTAACCTTCACCCTCTGTCCCCAAATCAGGAGTAACCTTCACCCTCTGTCCCCAAATCAGGAGTAACCTTCACCCTCTGTCCCCAAATCAGGAATAACCTTCACCCTCTGTCCCCAAATCAGGAGTAACCTTCACCTCCCATCCCCAAATCAGGAGAAACCTTCACCCTCTGTCCCCAAATCAGGAGTAACCTTCACCCTCTGTCCCCAAATCAGGAGAAACCTTCACCCCCCGTCCCCAAATCAGGAGAAACCTTCACCCCCCGTCCCCAAATCAGGAGAAACCTTCACCCCCCATCCACAAATCAGGAGAAATCTTCACCCCCCCATCCACAAATCAGGAGAAATCTTCACCCTCTGTCCCCAAATCAGGAGTAACCCTCACCCTCTGTCCCCAAATCAGGAGAAACCTTCACCCCCCATCCCCATATCAGGTGTAACCTTCACCTCCCATCCCCAAATCAGGAGAAACCTTCACCCTCTGTCCCCAAATCAGGAGAAACCTTCACCCTCTGTCCCCAAATCAGGAGAAACCTTCACCCTCTGTCCCCAAATCAGGAGTAACCTTCATCCCCAAATCATAGACACGCTCCCCACGCTCCCCTCATCCTGCTGTTATTCTATACCATTAGCTGTTACAGACCTATAAACAATGAGATCTGAATGCAGAATGACGTCACTCTTAGCCTTACATCTACCTACCTGTCTGTCCATCTCTCTGTCTTTCTATTATTCCCTCTGGTGTGAATATCTTTGTTTTCTTTCACTCTGTTAATGGTGTGAATATCTTTGTTTTCTTTCGTTCTGTTAATGGTGTGAATATCTTTGTTTAATTAATAAACCGCTGTGTTCGCGCTAATTGAGACGATTCTGCCTTAGTGTGTTGGCATCCATTTCAGTCGCCTGCTGACACACACACACACACACACACACACACACACACACACACACACACACACACACACACACACACACACACACACGAGGGATGGGAGGGTGATGCTGTTGTTGCTCTGCTGCAGTGGTGGGTGATGTTTTTGCGTGTGGCTCAGAGAGCTACAGCTGCTGATGGATAAACTACTCACATCACTTGTTCCTCAAGAAGACCTCCGAATGTAATATTGATTGTTAGATTGTATGGTCTTTCTGAGGCTGAATGAATGTGAAGGTGGGAGAGAGACACACAGAGAGAGGCTGGCTGCAGCTGATACAGGCTTTCTGTCGATATGAAACCGGGTAAATGTGTGTGTATGTACATCTACTTTAAGACCTCCCTATCTGCATAAGTGTTTGTGTGTGCGCGCGTGTGTGTGTTTTAGTGTTGAATATAGATGGGAGGGAATGTCTCTATTTGTAAGCTTTCTCTGTCATTGTTAGAGGGACGCACGTGTTGCTGGAGAAAGGATGTACTGTATTTGTGTGTGTGTGTACGCCTAAGGAAGGCAGGAGTATTTGGTGCAGTGTGAATCAGTGTGAATGTGTGAATCAGTGTGAATGTAATAGTGCAGAAAAAAATACATCTCCCCTCTTCTCCCCTCCCCCTCTCTCTTTTTCTCCCCTCTCTCTCTCTCCCCCTCTTCTCCCCTCCCCCTCTCTTTCTCCCCCTCTTCTCCTCTCTCTTTTTTTCTCCCCTCCAACTCTCTCCCCCTCCCCCTCTCTCTTCTTCTCCCCTCCATCTCTCTCCCCCTCTTCTCCTCTCTCTTTTTCTCCTTTCCATCTCTCTCCCCCTCTTCTCCCCTCCCCCTCTCTCTTTTTCTCCCTCTTTTCTCTCCCCCCTCTTCTCTCTCCCCCTCTCTCTTTTTCTCCCCTCCATCTCTCTCCCCCTCTCTCTTTTTCTCCCCTCCATCCCTCTCCCCCTCTTCTCCCCTCCCCCTCTCTCTTTTTCTCCCCTCCATCTCTTTCCCCATCGTCTTCTCCCCTCCCCTCTCTCGCTCCCTGCAGAGTGTGTAAAAGCATTAGGTAATACCAGATCAAAGCTTCTCATGATGACAGAGAGAGGTGTGTGTGTGTGTGTGTGGTGGGTTATAGACACTGTTGCTGATCTCATCTCCTTTTAGTTTCTAGGAAACCTGGACCTGGGCTTAGCGTTGGTATATATTCAACTAAAAAGACTGCATGGAATTATTTAGAATTTTGTACAGCTGAAAACAACAGACTGAGAAGAGAAACGAGAGACTAAGAGAATGAGAAAGAAAAAGTTAAATAAAGACTGAGGGGTAGGGGGGAGAAGAGTGAGGGGTAGGGGGGAGAAGAGTGAGGGGTAGGGGGGAGAAGAGTGAGGGGTAGGGAGGAGAAGAGTGAGGGGTAGGGAGGAGAAGAGTGAGGGGTAGGGAGGAGAAGAGTGAGGGGTAGGGAGGAGAAGAATGAGGGGTAGGGAGGAGAAGAATGAGGGGTAGGGAGGAGAAGAGTGAGGGGTAGGGAGGAGAAGAGTGAGGGGTAGGGAGGAGAAGAGTGAGGGGTAGGGAGGAGAAGAGTGAGGGGTAGGGAGGAGAAGAGTGAGGGGTAGGGAGGCGAAGAGTGAGGGGTAGGGAGGAGAAGAGGGAGGAGAAGAGGGAGGAAAAGAGTGAGGGGTAGGGAGGAAAAGAGTGAGGAGAAGAGGGAGGAGAAGAGGGAGGGGTAGGTCGGAGAATAATTAGGTGTAGGGAGGAGAATAATTAGGGGTAGGGAGGAAAAGAGGGAGGAGAAGAATTAAGTTTAGGGAGGAGAAGAATTAAGGTTAGGGAGGAGAAGAATTAAGGTTAGGGAGGAGAAGCGTGAAGGGTAGGGAGGGGAAGAGTGAGGGGTAGGGAGGAGAAGAATGAGGAGAAGAGGGAGGAGAAGAATTAAGGTTAGGGAGGAGAAGAATGAGGAGAAGAGGGAGGAGAAGAATTAAGGTTAGGGAGGAGAAGAATTAAGGTTAGGGAGGAGAAGCGTGAAGGGTAGGGAGGGGAAGAGTGAGGGGTAGGGAGGAGAAGAATGAGGAGAAGAGGGAGGAGAAGAATTAAGGTTAGGGAGGAGAAGTGTGAGGGGTAGGGAGCAGAAGAGTGAGGGGTAGGGAGCAGAAGAGTGAGGGGTAGGGAGCAGAAGAGTGAGGGGTAGGGAGGAGAAGAGTGAGGGGTAGGGAGGAGAAGAGTGAGGGGTAGGGAGGAGAAGAGTGAGGGGTAGGGAGGAGAAGAGTGAGGGGTAGGGAGGAGAAGAGTGAGGGGTAGGGAGGAGAAGAGTGAGGGGTAGGGAGGAGAAGAGTGAGGGGTAGGGAGGAGAAGAGTGAGGGGTAGGGAGGAGAAGAGTGAGGGGTAGGGAGGAGAAGAGTGAGGGGTAGGGAGGAGAATAATTAGGGGAAGGGAAGAGAATTGTGTGTGTGTGTGTGTGTGTGTGTGTGTGTGTGTGAGAATCTGCATAATGTAGAAGAATTATACCTGCATGACCATTCAGGTCAGACTGTACTGATGATGATGATGATATACTTAACCAATAAGGCATGAGAGGGTGTGGTATATGGGCAATATACCACGGCTTAGGGGTAGTGGTACACACAACGCAATATGGAGTGCCTGGATACAGCCCTTAGCCGTGGTATATTGGCCATCAGGGTTGAGGAGTAACGGATTGCTAAAAAACTGTAACTGTAATCTGGTACGTTACCAGCAAAAATATTGTAATCAGATTACAGCTACTTTTGAGAAACTAGATGATTTCTTCAAGGATCACTTTTAAATACAGAAAGGATGTTTGCGAAAAAAAATATCTGACACAGTTTTTCTCAATTACATTCAAATCGGCATTGAAAAAAGGCGCAAGTTTAAATTTGTTCCACCTGAGCGAGTCTGACCACAAGTCAGAGACCACTATGATGACACACCAAATGAGTTTGATGGATTGCGGGAAAAGAGAAGGAATAGGCTTTTGTGGGCTACAGTACAAGCTATGTCTTCCAATGGTACAACTGCTGTTGGCATCCAAAGATAATCCAACTTGAATAAACCCTTGGAGGTAAAGATGACAGCAGTGGTGTAGTCTACTGCGATACAGATATCACTTATTATTGATATCTACAAAGCGCATAGCGCTGCTCTCTCATTTAGCTATTTGTTGTTGTTGTGGATGACTGTTCACAAATCTAAATGTGTATTTAAACCCAATAATGGTTCAATTCAAGAAGTTTAAGCTGCCTATCAATCATTGTTTTTGAAACTAGCCAGGGAAAAATGTGCTCTTGCAACAGCTGCATAGTGCAGATCCCAGCCTATGGAATAACAGCTGTATAGTGCAGATCCCAGCCTATGGAATAACAGCTGCATAGTGCAGATCCCAGCCTATGGAACAACAGCTGCATAGTGCAGATCCCAGCCTATGGAATAACAGCTGCATAGTGCAGATCCCAGCCTATGGAACAACAGCTGCATAGTGCAGATCCCAGCCTATGGAATAACAGCTGTATAGTGCAGATCCCAGCCTATGGAATAACAGCTGTATAGTGCAGATCCCAGCCTATGGAACAACAGCTGTATAGTGCAGATCCCAGCCTATGGAATAACAGCTGCATAGTGCAGATCCCAGCCTATGGAATAACAGCTGCACAGTGCAGATCCCAGCCTATGGAATAACAGCTGCATAGTGCAGATCCCAGCCTATGGAATAACAGCTGTATAGTGCAGATCCCAGCCTATGGAATAACAGCTGTATAGTGCAGATCCCAGCCTATGGAATAACAGCTGTATAGTGCAGATCCCAGCCTATGGAATAACAGCTGTATAGTGCAGATCCCAGCCTATGGAATAACAGCTGCATAGTGCAGATCCCAGCCTATGGAACAACAGCTGCATAGTGCAGATCCCAGCCTATGGAATAACAGCTGCATAGTGCAGATCCCAGCCTATGGAATAACAGCTGCATAGTGCAGATCCCAGCCTATGGAATAACAGCTGCATAGTGCAGATCCCAGCCTATGGAATAACAGCTGTATAGTGCAGATCCCAGCCTATGGAATAACAGCTGCATAGTGCAGATCCCAGCCTATGGAATAACAGCTGTATAGTGCAGATCCCAGCCTATGGAATAACAGCTGTATAGTGCAGATCCCAGCCTATGGAATAACAGCTGCATAGTGCAGATCCCAGCCTATGGAATAACAGCTGCATAGTGCAGATCCCAGCCTATGGAATAACAGCTGCATAGTGCAGATCCCAGCCTATGGAATAACAGCTGTATAGTGCAGATCCCAGCCTATGGAATAACAGCTGCATAGTGCAGATCCCAGCCTATGGAATAACAGCTGCATAGTGCAGATCCCAGCCTATGGAATAACAGCTGTATAGTGCAGATCCCAGCCTATGGAATAACAGCTGCATAGTGCAGATCCCAGCCTATGGAATAACAGCTGCATAGTGCAGATCCCAGCCTATGGAATAACAGCTGCATAGTGCGGATCCCAGACTATGGAATAACAGCTGCATAGTGCAGATCCCAGCCTATGGAATAACAGCTGCATAGTGCAGATCCCAGTCTATGGAATAACAGCTGCATAGTGCAGATCCCAGTCTATGGAATAACCGCTGCATAGTGCGGATCCCAGTCTATGGAATAACAGCTGCATAGTGCAGATCCCAGCCTATGGAATAACCGCTGCATAGTGCGGATCCCAGTCTATGGAATAACAGCTGCATAGTGCGGATCCCAGCCTATGGAATAACAGCTGCATAGTGCAGATCCCAGTCTATGGAATAACAGCTGCATGGACAAAAATGACTTTTTTGAACGGCAGTGTAGTGCAGCAGGTGTAGTAGACCTTACAGTGAAATGCTGAATACAACAGGTGTAGTAGACCTTACAGTGAAATGCTGAATACAACAGGTGTAGTAGACCTCACAGTGAAATGCTGAATACAGCAGGTGTAGACCTCACAGTGAAATACTGAATACAGTAGGTGTAGACCTCACAGTGAAATGCTGAATAGAGCAGGTGTAGACCTCACAGTGAAATGCTGAATAGAGCAGGTGTAGACCTCACAGTGAAATGCTGAATACAACAGGTGTAGTAGACCTCACAGTGAAATGCTGAATACAGCAGGTGTAGACCTCACAGTGAAATGCTGAATAGAGCAGGTGTAGACCTCACAGTGAAATGCTGAATACAACAGGTGTAGTAGACCTCACAGTGAAATGCTGAATACAGCAGGTGTAGACCTCACAGTGAAATGCTGAATACAACAGGTGTAGTAGACCTCACAGTGAAATGCTGAATACAGCAGGTGTAGACCTCACAGTGAAATGCTGAATACAACAGGTGTAGTAGACCTCACAGTGAAATGCTGAATACAGCAGGTGTAGACCTCACAGTGAAATGCTGAATACAGTAGGTGTAGACCTCACAGTGAAATGCTGAATACAGTAGGTGTAGACCTCACAGTGAAATGCTGAATACAGCAGGTGTAGACCTCACAGTGAAATGCTGAATACAGCAGGTGTAGACCTCACAGTGAAATGCTGAATACAGCAGGTGTAGACCTCACTGTGAAATGCTGAATACAGTAGGTGTAGACCTCACAGTGAAATTCTGAATACAACAGGTGTAGACCTCACAGTGAAATGCTTACTTACAAGCCCCTAACCAACAATGTAGTTACATTTTTTAAATAAATATACCCCACAAAAGCCTCAAAATGGTTAAAACAATAAGAGTGGGTACATTTCTCCAGGCCCGTCCCTTAGCTTTTTACCAAAACAGAGACGGGGCAAAAGCCGTAACCAACAATTGTTTCATCTGTAACAAAGCCCAAAATGGTTAAAACAATAAGATTTGCCCTTTAAACAACTTCAGATTATCAAGATATCAAAGTGTCACCAACTACAAGGTAAACAATAGGCCTACAGCAAATGCAGCATATGACCTACATTTTACACATGTAAATAGCTCTGTTCAGTAGTGCTCAAAGCAGGCCATTCCATGAACACAGCATTTATTTTTCACCTTGAATCAATGACACCAATCAGTCCTCCATGACAACAAAATCATAAACAAGTAGGGCAGGCTAATTAGTCCTTAGTTCTGGGGTTATGCTCAAGTAAAACAATTTGGCTAATCTATTCTTCCATATTTCCAAGTCCTATTCTTGAAGATCAAGGGGTATAACATTTATTGGAATGACTGGAATTCTGATAGACTTTGGTTTTTAATGTAAAGATATAATCATATTATTATATGTAGTAGAAAGCGATGGGTTAGAAGAAGCCTACATAACCAACCTATAACTTAACATGTAACATCCATATATGGCCAGCTATGTAAACTTTAACATTGATTTATCCTGTAATAGATGTTGTTCAATTGGTAACAGACATTTTTGTTTTCTTCTAATGCCTCTTAAGGATGAAAGTAATCTAAAAGTAACTGAATGTAATCAGATTACATTACTGACTTTGGGTAATCCAAAAGTTACGTTACTGATTACAATATTGGACAGGTAACTAGTAACTGTAACGGATTACATTTGGAAAGTAACCTACCCAAGCCTGTTGGTCATATACCACAAGCCCCCCAAGTGCCTTTACTGCTGTTATAAAATGGTCACCAACGTAATTAAAGTAGTAACAATACATGTTTTGTCACACCCATCATACTTTCAGCCAATCAGCATTCAGGGCTTGAACCACCCAGTTTATAATAGATAATATACTCTTTTGGATAAAACCACCAGGTAACAATGACAGCAGTTCTCTGCTCCTGTCATCTTTTCCTCCATCATTACATCCCCAGGGGTAACTGGCCTTGCTTCTATAAAAACTCACCACTGATTTCCCCCTGAGTGTGTGTGTATTCGACAACGTGGATGCATACGTGTGTGTCCGTGCATGCATTCCCGTGTGTGTGTGTGTGTGTGTGCGCGTGCGTGCGTGCTTGAGGCCCATTCAAAAAAGATGCACCCCACATTTCGCAGGGTAGCCTCACCACAGATGTTTCCTTGGCAACCCCACTAGGTCATCCAATGAGAAGAGGGGGCTGGGCAAGGAGGGAGAGGAGGGGGAGGCAGGAGGGGGCGCTGACACAGAGAATCTGAGACACCTGATTGGAGTTGGACTGGTGCAGTGAAACACACACACACACACACACACACACACACACACACACACACACACACACACACACACACACACACACACACACACACACACTACTACTCCCTAAATTTTATCAGCATATCGATTGCGCAACCAGGGGTGGAAAAACCTTGGATCATTGTTACTCTAACTTCCGCGACGCATATAAGGCCCTGCCCCGCCCCCCTTTTGGAAAAGCTGACCACGACTCCATTTTGTTGATCCCTGCCTACAGACAGAAACTAAAACAAGAGGCTCCCACGCTGAGGTCTGTCCAATGCTGGTCCGACCAAGCTGACTCCACACTCCAAGACTGCTTCCATCACGTGGACTGGGATATGTTTCGTATTGCGTCAGTTAACAATATTGACGAATACGCTGATTCGGGGTGCGAGTTCATTAGAACGTGCGTTGAAGAGGCCGTTCCCATAGCAACGATTAAAACATTCCCGAACCAGAATCCGTGGATTGATGGCAGCATTCGCGTGAAACTGAAAGCGCGAACCACTGCTTTTAATCAGGGCAAGGTGTCTGGCAACATGACCGAATACAAACAGTGCATCTATTCCCTCCGCAAGGCTATCAAACAAGCTAAGTGTCAGTACAGAGACAAAGTAGATTCTCAATTCAACGGCTCAGACACAAGAGGCATGTGGCAGGGTCTACAGTCAATCACGGACTACAGGAAGAAATCCAGCCCCGTCATGGACCAGGATGTCTTGCTCCCAGGCAGACTAAATAACTTTTTTGCCCGCTTCGAGAACAATACAGTGCCACTGACACGGCCTGCAACAGAAACGTGCGGTCTCTCCTTCACTGCAGCCGAGGTGAGTAAGACATTTAAACGTGTTAACCTTCGCAAGGCTGCAGGCCCAGACGACATCCCCAGCCGCGCCCTCAGAGCATGCGCAGACCAGCTGGCCGGTGTGTTTACGGACATATTCAATCAATCCCTATACCAGTCTGCTGTTCCCACATGCTTCAAGAGGGCCACCATTGTTCCTGTTCCCAAGAAAGCTAAGGTAACTGAGCTAAACGACTACTGCCCCGTAGCACTCACTTCCGTCATCATGAAGTGCTTTGAGAGACTAGTCAAGGACCATATCACCTCCACCCTACCTGACACCCTAGACCCACTCCAATTTGCTTACCGCCCAAATAGGTCCACAGACGATGCAATCTCAACCACACTGCACACTGCCCTAACCCATCTGGACAAGAGGAATACCTATGTGAGAATGCTGTTCATCGACTACAGCTCGGCATTCAACACCATAGTACCCTCCAAGCTCGTCATCAAGCTCGAGACCCTGGGTCTCGACCCCGCCCTGTGCAACTGGGTACTGGACTTCCTGACGGGCCGCCCCCAGGTGGTGAGGGTAGGCAACAACATCTCCTCCCTGCTGATCCTCAACACTGGGGCCCCACAAGGGTGCGTTCTGAGCCCTCTCCTGTACTCCCTGTTCACCCACGACTGCGTGGCCACGCACGCCTCCAACTCAATCATCAAGTTTGCGGACGACACAACAGTGGTAGGCTTGATTACCAACAACGACGAGACGGCCTACAGGGAGGAGGTGAGGGCCCTCGGAGTGTGGTGTCAGGAAAATAACCTCACACTCAACGTCAACAAAACTAAGGAGATGATTGTGGACTTCAGGAAACAGCAGAGGGAACACCTCCCTATCCACATCGATGGAACAGTAGTGGAGAGGGTAGCAAGTTTTAAGTTCCTCGGCATACACATCACAGACAAACTGAATTGGTCCACTCACACAGACAGCATCGTGAAGAAGGCGCAGCAGCGCCTCTTCAACCTCAGGAGGCTGAAGAAATTTGGCTTGTCACCAAAAGCACTCACAAACTTCTACAGATGCACAATCGAGAGCATCCTGGCGGGCTGTATCACCCACCGCCTGGTACGGCAACTGCTCCGCCCTCAACCGTAAGGCTCTCCAGAGGGTAGTGAGGTCTGCACAACGCATCACCGGGGGCAAACTACCTGCCCTCCAGGACACCTACACCACCCGATGTTACAGGAAGGCCATAAAGATCATCAAGGACAACAACCACCTGAGCCACTGCCTGTTCACCCCGCTACCATCCAGAAGGCGAGGTCAGTACAGGTGCATCAAAGCGGGGACCGAGAGACTGAAAAACAGCTTCTATCTCAAGGCCATCAGACTGTTAAACAGCCACCACTAACATTGAGTGGCTGCTTCCAACACACTGACACTGACTCAACTCCAGCCACTTTAATAATGGGAATTGATGGGAAATTATGTAAATATATCACTAGCCACTTTAAACAATGCTACCTTATATAATGTTACTTACCCTACATTATTAATCTCATATGCATACGTATATACTGTACTCTATATCATCGACTGCATCCTTATGTAATACATGTATCACTAGCCACTTTAACTATGCCACTTTGTTTACATACCCATCTCATATACTGTACTCGACACCATCTACTGTATCTTGCCTATGCTGCTCTGTACCATCACTCATTCATATATCCTTATGTACATATTCTTTATCCCCTTACACTGTGTATAAGACAGTAGTTTTGGAATTGTTAGTTAGATTACTTGTTGGTTATTACTGCATTGTCGGAACTAGAAGCACAAGCATTTCGCTACACTCGCATTAACATCTGCATGTGACAAATAAAATTTGATTTGATTTGACACACACACCTTCAAAGCACATTTCAACTTTCAGAGCTGTTTTGTAGCAATGTGGTGCCTGCCTGTATTTCCTTAAATATTTATTTAACAATACATGCCATTGAAAAATCTGAATAGTTCATGACATCGTTTTTTTGTCAGTAGGTCCCCAACAGAAGGGGATGTTTTGGACACTGTCACTCATATAGATATAGAGCCTGTCTGTATTCCAGATTTCTGGAACTCTTCGCTTAACTGTGTAATATTGACATAAACTCAGAAACACCTGTTTTTTTTTCTAAACATGATCCTGTTTAATCAGTTGCTGTGCTGATCAATGGACGGTTCATTACCTCTGTCAAATGAATGTGTAGCTTAGAGTTATCTTTGCACATCTATTTATTTGGGGAGGCCACGATAATACACGTTTACAATAGGCTTATGTCTAAAAAGACATACAGCCAAATGATATATAAACTGAGTATACTACACATTAAGAATGCTCTTTCCATGACACAGTAGACTGACCAGGTAAAATCTATGATCCCTTATTAATGTCAGTTGTTAAATCCACTTCAATCAGTGTAGATGAAGGGAAGGAGACAGGTTAAAGAAGGATTTTTAAGCCTTGAGACATGGATTGTGTAAATGTGCCATTCAGAGAGAGAATGGGAAAGACTATATCTATTTTATTAATTTAACTGGGCAGGTCAGTTAAGAACACATTTTTATTTTCAATGACGGCCTAGGAACAGTGGGTTAACTGCCTTGTCCAGGGGCAAAAAGACAGATTTTTACCTTGTCAGCTCAGGGATTCAATCTTGAAAGCTATCGGTTACAAGTCCAACACTCGAACCACTAGGCTACCTGCCTCCCTCTCTAACCACTAGGCTACCTGCCTCCCTCTCTAACCACTAGGCTACCTGCCTCCCTCTCTAACCACTAGGCTACCTGCCTCCCTCTCTAACCACTAGGCTACCTGCCGCCCCATATGCCTTTGAACTGGGTATGGCAGTAGGTACCAAGCACACCTGTGCTTGTCAAGAACTTTAACGCTGCTGGGTTTTTCACTCTCAACAGTTTCCTGTGTGTATCAATAATTATTCACCATCCAGCCAACTAGACACAGTGGTGGGAAGCATTGGAGTCAACATGGGCCATGCCCCAACAAATTGAAGCTGCTCTGAGGGCAAACCGGGGGTGCAACTAGGTATTAGGAAGGTGTTCCTTACGTTTGGTTTAATCAGTGTACATATGAAAACAGATGGGAGTACTCATAGATCTGGAATAGACTATACAGTACATACTGTATGTGCTGCTGATAGTGTGCGATTTACTGCGTGCATATTAATAAGTGTACGTCATTTGTCAGATGCACGTGGGCCAGCTTGAAACATTTCTTAGCTTCTCAAATGACACAAAGCGGAGCCTGAAAAGGATACACTTTTACAACCTGTGCAATTTATCTTGCGCATTTGTACCGTAGGCATGGCGTGCTTCTGACGGATCACGGCAAAGACCTCTTCATTGAGAGTTTGAGCGTGTACCTGTGCGTGCCGGTGTGTGTCGGGAAAGGTAGAGGGTGTCAAAAACTGCAAGAAAGAGAATGGTCAAAATATCCGGTTCGCGAATCCAGGACCACTCTATGTAAATGGTCAGTCTGGTTATGACGTTCGTTTAAAAATGTTTTCATTAATTCACTCAGTGCTGATTGAATGATTATTTCTCCTGCTTGGTTAAAATAGTCTAAAACAGTTGATGTGTTAAACTGTTACATTTTATCACATAGCTAACCAAGTTAGCATGGCAGTTTCTTTTGACTGCGCACAGATCGCGCTTTACTTTGCGTTGTGTGCAAACTGCACCCGTGCTACTTCTAACTTGTGGATAACGACATCCGTTTTTTGGGGACACATTGAAAAGTAACTGAACACTGTTGATCAGTCAGCACAAGTTTTGATTAAAATGACAATAAGAAAATTGATTTGCCATAAGAGGGAGCATACTGAGTTAATGCGCAAGGTAAGGGCTAGAATTTGCTCGGGAACTTCAAGCAAACACTAGAGCAATTACATAACATTGGTACAACCCTTCAGACAGTAGTAATAAAATAGATTTCTGTACAAAATAATATTTTTTTTGGGACAGTTTCAGCTCATATAAGACTGTAATGTACCCAGTGTGTCTGGGGAGTAGACTCAGAGACAGTCTGAATACAGGACAAGATCGCCCTCTAGTCGTTCTAAAATGATACTGCTGGTTCTGAGCACATGGATGACAAAATCAATGGCTGTATATGAATGGACAACGCCATCGGTCACATGACCACACATATGAACGTGGTTATGACCTGTAGTTGGGTAGCAGGCCTAGCTGATGTTGGTGATAACTTTACTGTAGGTCAGTGTGGTGTCAGTATCGAAGGGTCCTACAATTCCATCCGTCAACGCAGCAGAAAATGCCACTGTTGTAACGAAATCCCACAAGGAGGGTCACGCACCCTCCAGGCTAAGATTTACAGATTCGTTTTTGATAGCGCCTCCCTCAAGCTATGAAGGATGATGTTCCCTGTGCACGCAGCAATGGGATGAAGGGGGGTGGGGGGGGGGGGACTTGCTTGGGTCAAGAAACATGAGCAATGGACATTAGACCGGTGGAAATCTGTCTTTTTGTCTGATGAGTCCAAATGTGAGATTTATAAGTTGAGATGTATAAGTTGCTCTTATATCCAATAGTCAATGGTCACTCTGACAGAGCTCCAGAGTTCCTCTGTGGAGATGGGAGAACCTTCCAGAAGGACAACCATCTCTGCAGCCACTCCTCAGTAAAAGACATTTGACAGCCCAATTGGAGTTTGCCAAAAGGCATCTAATGTCAAGCATCACATCTGGAGGAAACCTAGCACCATCCCTACGGTGAAGCATGGTGGTGGCAACATCACGCTGTGGGGATGTTTTTCACTAGGAGGAACTAGAGGAATGGGAGAGACTCCCCAAATACAGGTGTGCCAAGCTTATAGCATCATATCCAAAAGACTCCAGGCTGTAATCGCTGCCAAAGGTGCTTCAACAAAGTACTGAGTAAAGGGTCTGAATACTTATGTAAAATGTGATATTTCAGTTTTTATTTTTAATAAATGTTCAAAAATGTCTAAAAACAGTTTTTGCTTTGTCATTATGGTGTATTGTGTGTAGATTCATGAGAGAACATGGTTTCTCACTGTGTTCCACAGATAAACCAACCATAGAAAAAAACAGTAGCATTTGTTATATAAATCATCTAATATAAAGCGTTACTAGCAGACCAAAGCTCTGGTTAAACCGGATGCCCTCAGATAACTCTGGGCCCAGTGTCTTCAGCCAAGTCTAGAGCCTGTGTGCAATAACATGATTATCCGAAGGACACACAGCTGCCATCACGCAAATATTACTCCCCTGTAAAACTACAAAGAGCATCCTGCAACACTAACGAGCTTAGAAGTGCCAAGCTATCTCGCTGACATTGAACCCTGCATGCTCTCCTGCAAAGACAGGAAACACCTGAGCCTAAAGCAGACATTACCAATATCCACGTTTCCTGTACACACATACATTTCATGAAGCACTGTACACACACACTCTACCCCCCCTACTGGTCGGGTGCCAAGAGCAAATGACTGTTGCTGTGCACCAATGGGGCCCGCTCTGGCTAGAGCAAGGCCCGCCTCCAACTCTTCAGGACCAGTCAGAAGACCAACACGACAAGACTCCACCTCCATATTCCATGTATAAAATCTGCTGTGACCAATGTCTAGCTCTCTTTTTCACCTGACTCCTTATCGGGTTATATGAACTAGATCCGTGCACGTAAAACTGCAGGACAAGATATCTTTGACCAATAAACGGCCTTTTTGATACACCTGATTCCACTGTCCAGCGTTGTTGATTTGCATTCCCTCTCCAGTATGAAACACTAACACCATCTATCGGAGCAGAAAGACCGTCTGTAATCAGCAGCTGAAACCTGGAGAGCGAGTGTTGCTCCAGAGAGATCCAGGTGTCCAGGTTGGTTTCATATCTTTCTATGTATTATGGTATTCTGCCCAGGGGTTCATTTCCCTAATGTGTCGTAGCTAACAGAAAAACAGCAAAATGCTTTATTTGACAAATGTTGTTTTTCACACACCAACAATTTACAGTCACACATGAAGTTGATCATTTATTTTCTTGTGTGGCTGGGTTGTTGAGGAAAACAATGTTAGGTACAGGTTGGAGGTTTTGGGGGAAACTCTCCCTGTATATTGAGTCAAATAATGGGTCAAATAATGAAAAAAAAGACACTTCTCTTTCCAGTCTTCCTTCTGTTTGATGAGCAGAAGGATTTGCTGATCCTGGTGTTTTTTGAGAAGATCCCAGACCACCAGCTCGCACCCTACCACCACATGAGGAGGCTGGTGAAGAGACGCACCTACCTGAGCTGACCCAGAGCTGGGGAACACACCAGAGTCTTCTGCCACAAACTCTGAGCTGCTCTGGAGGCCAGGGACTGTCCTGCTGTGGAGAACCCCATCCTCACCGGAGTGGAGAGAATGTGACATAGACAACTGTCCTGCTGTGGAGAACCCCATCCTCACCGGAGTGGAGAGAACATGACATAGACAACTGTCCTGCTGTGGAGAACCCCATCCTCACCAGAGTGGAGAGAACGTGACATAGACAACTGTCATGCTCTGGAGAACCCCATCCTCACCGGAGTGGAGAGAACGTGACATAGACAACTGTCCTGCTGTGGAGAACCCCATCCTCACCGGAGTGGAGAGAACGTGACATAGACAACTGTCCTGCTGTGGAGAACCCCATCTTCACCGGAGTGGAGAGAACGTGACATAGACAACTGTCCTGCTGTGGAGAACCCCATCCTCACCGGAGTGGAGAGAACGTGACATAGACAACTGTCCTGCTGTGGAGAACCCCATCCTCACCAGAGTGGAGAGAACGTGACATAGACAACTGTCATGCTCTGGAGAACCCCATCCTCACCGGAGTGGAGAGAACGTGACATAGACAACTGTCCTGCTGTGGAGAACCCCATCCTCACCAGAGTGGAGAGAACGTGACATAGACAACTGTCCTGCTGTGGAGAACCCCATCCTCACCGGAGTGGAGAGAACGTGACATAGACAACTGTCCTGCTGTGGAGAACCCCATCCTCACCGGAGTGGAGAGAACGTGACATAGACAACTGTCCTGCTGTGGAGAACCCCATCCTCACCAGAGTGGAGAGAGAACCCCATCCTCACCAGAGTGAACGTGACATAGACAACTGTCATGCTCTGGAGAACCCCATCCTCACCGGAGTGGAGAGAATGTGACATAGACAACTGTCCTGCTGTGGAGAACCCCATCCTCACCAGAGTGGAGAGAACGTGACATAGACAACTGTCCTGCTGTGGAGAACCCCATCCTCACCGGAGTGGAGAGAACATGACATAGACAACTGTCCTGCTGTGGAGAACCCCATCCTCACCAGAGTGGAGAGAACGTGACATAGACAACTGTCATGCTCTGGAGAACCCCATCCTCACCGGAGTGGAGAGAACGTGACATAGACAACTGTCCTGCTATGGAGAACCCCATCCTCACCGGAGTGGAGAGAACGTGACATAGACAACTGTCCTGCTGTGGAGAACCCCATCCTCACCGGAGTGGAGAGAACATGACATAGACAACTGTCCTGCTGTGGAGACCCCATCCTCACCGTAGTGGAGAGAACGTGACATAGACAACTGTCCTGCTGTGGAGAACCCCATCCTCACCAGAGTGGAGAGAACGTGACATAGACAACTGTCCTGCTGTGGAGAACCCCATCCTCACCGGAGTGGAGAGAACGTGACATAGACAACTGTCCTGCTGTGTTTTACATGTATATGATATTTTATATATCACATGCTTTACATTTTAGTAATTTAGCAAATGCTCTTATAGAGGGCGACTTACATGAATAACATTGACCAATGCTAATATTTAATTAGTCTAATGAGCTTGTTTTTTTTTACATGCAATTATTTATATTAACCTTTTAACTCTTGGCTGTTGTATTTAGCTATATGAGAAAAAAAACATTCTCTTTGAAATAAGCTGTAATGATTGAGGGGAAACAGAGCTGGTTTCAAGCACAGGAGGAGACAGAGCTGGTTTCAAGCACAGGAGGAGACAGAGAGCTGGTTTCAAGCACAGGAGGAGACAGAGAGCTGGTTTCAAGCACAGGAGGAGACAGAGCTGGTTTCAAGCACAGGAGGAGACAGAGCTGGTTTCAAGCACAGGAGGAGACAGAGAGCTGGTTTCAAGCACAGGAGGAGACAGAGAGCTGGTTTCAAGCACAGGAGGAGACAGAGAGCTGGTTTCAAGCACAGGAGGAGACAGAGAGCCGGTTTCAAGCACAGGAGGAGACAGAGAGCCGGTTTCAAGCACAGGAGGAGACAGAGCTGGTTTCAAGCACAGGAGGAGACAGAGAGCTGGTTTCAAGCACAGGAGGAGACAGAGAGCTGGTTTCAAGCACAGGAGGAGGCAGAGAGCTGGTTTCAAGCACAGGAGGAGACAGAGAGCTGGTTTCAAGCACAGGAGGAGACAGAGAGCTGGTTTCAAGCACAGGAGGAGACACATAGCTGGTTTCAAGCACAGGAGGAGACAGAGAGCTGGTTTCAAGCACAGGAGGAGACACAGCTGGTTTCAAGCACAGGAGGAGACAGAGAGCTGGTTTCAAGCACAGGATGAGACAGAGAGCTGGTTTCAAGCACAGGAGGAGACAGAGCTGGTTTCAAGCACAGGAGGAGACAGAGCTGGTTTCAAGCACAGGAGACAGAGAGCTGGTTTCAAGCACAGGAGGAGACAGAGCTAGTTTCAAGCACAGGAGGAGACAGAGCTGGTTTCAAGCACAGGAGGAGACAGAGAGCTGGTTTCAAGCACAGGAGGAGACAGAGAGCTGGTTTCAAGCACAGGAGACAGAGAGCTGGTTTCAAGCACAGGAGGAGACAGCGCTGGTTTCAAGCACAGGAGGAGACAGAGCTGGTTTCAAGCACAGGAGGAGACAGTGAGCTGGTTTCAAGCACAGGAGGAGACAGTGAGCTGGTTTCAAGCACAGGAGGAGACAGAGAGCTGGTTTCAAGCACAGGAGGAGACAGAGAGCTGGTTTCAAGCACAGGAGGAGACAGAGCTGGTTTCAAGCACAGGAGGAGACAGAGCTGGTTTCAAGCACAGGGCGCAGCAGGTGTTTATAGCAAAGGACCACAGGAGGAGGCAGAAGGTCATACACAGGCGGTGTAGGGGCAACAGTACAGGCAGGGAAGAGGCTAGTAACATAGTCCATGAGATCGGGCAAAAGGTAGATAGTGTTTGCCTGCCTCACTATCACACACAGGAAGAGTAAATCACACGCCAACCAGAGCTCTGAAAGAAGTGTCACAAACAAACAATACCTCACGGTGATGGGGGGGGGCAAAGAACTGAACTAAATAGAGTGAGATGATGACATGCAGGTGCGTGAACAGGTGATTGGGATCTGGAGAGTGAGCTGCGTTCAGGGGAACTATGTGTCTGAGAGTGAGTTGGAAAGTGAGCTGCATTCAGGGGATTTACAGGTATGTGTTTGAGAGTGAGTTGGGGAAAGTGGTCTGGAAAGTGGGTTGGAAAGTGAGCTGCGTTCAGGGGATCTATGTGTTTGAGAGTGAGTTGGGGAAAGTGGTCTGGAAAGTGGGTTGGAAAGTGAGCTGCGTTCAGGGGATCTATGTGTTTGAGAGTGAGTTGGAAGCAGACGTTACTTAAACAGCTCTTTATCAATATGGCATTAAGTAGACTTTGTGCAATGTGTATTTTTCCTTGTCAGGTTGATAAAAACAACACTTGTATTATATATTGGATCATCAGTGTGTTCCTAGTCTTAATATTAATTCATAAATAGATAAGTTAACAGACACGTTTCATTGGCGTGAAACACAAGCACGAAGCCGCACTATTGCAGGAAGTAGGACACGCTTTACATAGCAGCCTATTTTGACTTTGGTGCAAGATAATGAGAGCTCCTAGTCCACAGCAAAGCTCCAAACCATATGGGTTTAAAATCACCCTAACATCAATAGATAATGATAACTAACAGCCCACAGCAAAGCTCCAAACCATATGGGTTTACGATCACCCTAACATCAATACGTCATTAGTACTATACCAACTGGAGGGTATAAATCCCCCTGACGTCATTAGTACTATACCAACTGGAGGGTATAAATCCCCCTGACGTCATTAGTACTATACCAACTGGAGGGTATAAATCACCCTGACGTCATTAGTACTATACCAACTGGAGGGTATAAATCCCCCTGACGTCATTAGTACTATACCAACTGGAGGGTATAAATCACCCTGACGTCATTAGTACTATACCAACTGGAGGGTTTAAATCACCCTGACGTCATTAGTACTATACCAACTGGAGGGTTTAAATCCCCTGACGTCATTAGTACTAAACCAACTGGAGGGTTTAAATCCCCTGACGTCATTAGTACTAAACCAACTGGAGGGTTTAAATCCCCCTGACGTCATTAGTACTATACCAACTGGAGGGTATAAATCCCCTGACGTCATTAGTACTATACCAACTGGAGGGTATAAATCCCCCTGACGTCATTAGTACTATACCAACTGGAGGGTATAAATCACCCTGACGTCATTAGTACTATACCAACTGGAGGGTATAAATCCCCCTGACGTCATTAGTACTATACCAACTGGAGGGTATAAATCACCCTGACGTCATTAGTACTATACCAACTGGAGGGTTTAAATCCCCCTGACGTCATTAGTACTATACCAACTGGAGGGTTTAAATCCCCCTGACGTCATTAGTACTATACCAACTGGAGGGTTTAAATCCCCCTGACGTCATTAGTACTATACCAACTGGAGGGTTTAAATCCCCTGACGTCATTAGTACTATACCAACTGGAGGGTTTAAATCCCCCTGACGTCATTAGTACTATACCAACTGGAGGGTATAAATCACCCTGACGTCATTAGTACTATACCAACTGGAGGGTATAAATCCCCTGACGTCATTAGTACTATACCAACTGGAGGGTATAAATCCCCCTGACGTCATTAGTACTATACCAACTGGAGGGTTTAAATCCCCCTGACGTCATTAGTACTATACCAACTGGAGGGTTTAAATCCCCCTGACGTCATTAGTACTATACCAACTGGAGGGTTTAAATCACCCTGACGTCATTAGTACTATACCAACTGGAGGGTTTAAATCCCCCTGACGTCATTAGTACTATACCAACTGGAGGGTTTAAATCACCCTGACGTCATTAGTACTATACCAACTGGAGGGTTTAAATCCCCCTGACGTCATTAGTACTATACCAACTGGAGGGTATAAATCCCCCTGACGTCATTAGTACTATACCAACTGGAGGGTATAAATCCCCCTGACGTCATTAGTACTATACCAACTGGAGGGTTTATATCACCCTGACGTCATTAGTACTATACCAACTGGAGGGTTTAATCCCCTGACGTCATTAGTACTATACCAACTGGAGGGTTTAAATCCCCTGACGTCATTAGTACTATAACAACTGGAGGGTTTATATCACCCTGACGTCATTAGTACTATACCAACTGAGGGTTTATATCACCCTGACGTCATTAGTACTATAACAACTGGAGGGTTTAAATCACCCTGACGTCATTAGTACTATACCAACTGGAGGGTTTAAATCCCCTGACGTCATTAGTACTATACCAACTGGAGGGTTTAAATCACCCTGACGTCATTAGTACTATACCAACTGGAGGGTTTAAATCCCCTGACGTCATTAGTACTATACCAACTGGAGGGTATAAATCCCCTGACGTCATTAGTAATACCAACTGGAGGGTTTATATCACCCTGACGCCATTAGTACTATACCAACTGGAGGGTTTAAATCCCCTGACGTCATTAGTACTATACCAACTGGAGGGTTTAAATCCCCTGACGTCATTATACTATACCAACTGGAGGGGACGTCATTAGTACTATACCAACTGGAGGGTTTAAATCCCCCTGACGTCATTAGTACTATACCAACTGGAGGGTTTAAATCCCCTGACGTCATTAGTACTATACCAACTGGAGGGTATAAATCACCCTGACGTCATTAGTACTATACCAACTGGAGGGTTTAAATCACCCTGACGTCATTAGGGTACTATACCAACTGGGGGTTTAAATCCCCTGACGTCATTAGTACTATACCAACTGGAGGGTATAAATCACCCTGACGTCATTAGTACTATACCAACTGGAGGGTTTAAATCCCCTGACGTCATTAGTACTATACCAACTGGAGGGTTTAAATCCCCTGACGTCATTAGTACTATACCAACTGGAGGGTATAATCCCCTGACGTCATTAGTACTACACCAACTGGAGGGTTTAAATCACCCTGACGTCATTAGTACTATACCAACTGGAGGGTATAAATCCCCTGATGTCATTAGTACTATACCAACTGGAGGGTATAAATCCCCCTGACGTCATTAGTACTAAACCAACTGGAGGGTATAAATCTCCCTGACGTCATTAGTACTATACCAACTGGAGGGTTTAAATCCCCTGACGTCATTAGTACTATAACAACTGGAGGGTATAAATCCCCTGACGTCATTAGTACTATACCAACTGGAGGGTATAAATCCCCTGACGTCATTAGTACTATACCAACTGGAGGGTTTAAATCCCCCTGACGTCATTAGTACTATACCAACTGGAGGGTTTAAATCCCCTGACGTCATTAGTACTATACCAACTGGAGGGTATAAATCCCCCTGACGTCATTAGTACTATACCAACTGGAGGGTTTAAATCACCCTGACGTCATTAGTACTATACCAACTGGAGGGTATAAATCCCCCTGACGTCATTAGTACTATACCAACTGGAGGGTATAAATCACCCTGACGTCATTAGTACTATACCAACTGGAGGGTATAAATCCCCCTGACGTCATTAGTACTATACCAACTGGAGGGTATAAATCCCCCTGACGTCATTAGTACTATACCAACTGGAGGGTTTAAATCACCCTGACGTCATTAGTACTATACCAACTGGAGGGTATAAATCCCCCTGACGTCATTAGTACTATACCAACTGGAGGGTATAAATCCCCTGACGTCATTAGTACTATACCAACTGGAGGGTATAAATCCCCCTGACGTCATTAGTACTATACCAACTGGAGGGTATAAATCCCCCTGACGTCATTAGTACTATACCAACTGGAGGGTATAAATCCCCTGACGTCATTAGTACTATACCAACTGGAGGGTTTAAATCACCCTGACGTCATTAGTACTATAACAACTGGAGGGTTTAAATCCCCTGACGCCATTAGTACTATACCAACTGGAGGGTTTAAATCACCCTGACGTCATTAGTACTATACCAACTGGAGGGTTTAAATCACCCTGACGTCATTAGTACTATACCAACTGGAGGGTTTAAATCCCCCTGACGTCATTAGTACTATACCAACTGGAGGGTATAAATCCCCCTGACGTCATTAGTACTATACCAACTGGAGGGTATAAATCCCCCTGACGTCATTAGTACTATACCAACTGGAGGGTATAAATCACCCTGACGTCATTAGTACTATACCAACTGGAGGGTATAAATCCCCCTGACGTCATTAGTACTATACCAACTGGAGGGTTTAAATACCCCTGACGTCATTAGTACTATACCAACTGGAGGGTTTAAATCCCCCTGACGTCATTAGTACTATACCAACTGGAGGGTTTAAATCACCCTGACGTCATTAGTACTATACCAACTGGAGGGTTTAAATCCCCTGACGTCATTAGTACTATACCAACTGGAGGGTTTAAATCACCCTGACGTCATTAGTACTATACCAACTGGAGGGTTTAAATCCCCTGACGTCATTAGTACTATACCAACTGGAGGGTATAAATCACCCTGACGTCATTAGTACTATACCAACTGGAGGGTTTAAATCCCCTGACGTCATTAGTACTATACCAACTGGAGGGTTTAAATGTACTATACCAACTGGAGGGTATAAATCCCCTGACGTCATTAGTACTATACCAACTGGAGGGTTTAAATCCCCTGACGTCATTAGTACTAAACCAACTGGAAGGTTTAAATCACCCTGACGTCATTAGTACTATACCAACTGGAGGGTTTAAATCACCCTGACGTCATTAGTACTATACCAACTGGAGGGTATAAATCACCCTGACGTCATTAGTACTATACCAACTGGACTGTTTTATAGCATTACCAACCCAGACTGTTGGTCCAGGTGGTACACTGGACTGTTCTATAGTATTACCAACCCAGACCGTTTGTCCAGGTGGTACACTGGACTGTTCTATAGTATTACCAACCCAGACCGTTTCTGTTGGTCCAGGTGGTACACTGGACTGTTCTATAGTATTACCAACCCAGACCGTTTGTCCAGGTGGTACACTGGACTGTTCTATAGTATTACCAACCCAGACCGTTTCTGTTGGTCCAGGTGGTACACTGGACTGTTCTATAGTATTACCAACCCAGACTGTTGGTCCAGGTGGTACACTGGACTGTTCTATAGTATTACCAAACCAGACTGTTGGTCCAGGTGGTACACTGGACTGTTCTATAGTATTACCAACCCAGACTGTTGGTCCAGGTGGTACACTGGACTGTTCTATAGTATTACCAACCCAGACCGTTTCTGTTGGTCCAGGTGGTACACTGGACTGTTCTATAGTATTACCAACCCAGACTGTTGGACCAGGTGGTACACTGGACTGTTCTATAGTATTACCAACCCAGACCGTTTCTGTTGGACCAGGTGGTACACTGGACTGTTCTATAGTATTACCAACCCAGACCGTTTCTGTTGGACCAGGTGGTACACTGGACTGTTCTATAGTATTACCAACCCAGACCGTTTCTGTTGGACCAGGTGGTACACTGGACTGTTCTATAGTATTACCAACCCAGACTGTTGGTCCAGGTGGTACACTGGACTGTTCTATAGTATTACCAACCCAGACCGTTTCTGTTGGACCAGGTGGTACACTGGACTGTTCTATAGTATTACCAACCCAGACCATTTCTGTTGGTCCAGGTGGTGTTCTATAGTATTACCAACCCAGACTGTTGGTCCAGGTGGTACACTGGACTGTTCTATAGTATTACCAACCAGACTGTTGGTCCAGGTGGTACACTGGACTGTTCTATAGTATTACCAAGCCAGACTGTTGGTCCAGGTGGTACACTGGACTGTTCTATAGTATCACCAACCCAGTCCGTTCCTGTTGGTCCAGGTGGTACACTGGACTGTTCTATAGTATTACCAACCCAGACTGTTGGTCCAGGTGGTACACTGGACTGTTCTATAGTATTACCAACCCAGACTGTTCCTGTTGGTCCAGGTGGTACACTGGACTGTTCTATAGTATTACCAACCCAGACTGTTGGTCCAGGTGGTACACTGGACTGTTCTATAGTATCACCAACCCAGTCCGTTCCTGTTGGTCCAGGTGGTACACTGGACTGTTCTATAGTATTACCAACCCAGACTGTTGGTCCAGGTGGTACACTGGACTGTTCTATAGTATTACCAACCCAGACTGTTCCTGTTGGTCCAGGTGGTACACTGGACTGTTCTATAGTATTACCAACCCAGACTGTTGGTCCAGGTGGTACACTGGACTGTTCTATAGTATTACCAACCCAGACTGTTCCTGTTGGTCCAGGTTGTACACTGGACTGTTCTATAGTATCACCAACCCAGACCGTTCCTGTTGGTCCAGGTGGTACACTGGACTGTTCTATAGTATCACCAACCCAGTCCGTTCCTGTTGGTCCAGGTGGTACACTGGACTGTTCTATAGTATTACCAACCCAGACTGTTGGTCCAGGTGGTACACTGGACTGTTCTATAGTATTACCAACCCAGACCGTTTGTCCAGGTGGTACACTGGACTGTTCTATAGTATTACCAACCCAGACCATTTCTGTTGGTCCAGGTGGTACACTGGACTGTTCTATAGTATTACCAACCCAGACTGTTGGTCCAGGTGGTACACTGGACTGTTCTATAGTATTACCAACCCAGACCATTTCTGTTGGTCCAGGTGGTACACTGGACTGTTCTATAGTATTACCAACCCAGACTGTTGGTCCAGGTGGTACACTGGACTGTTCTATAGTATTACCAACCCAGACCGTTTCTGTTGGTCCAGGTGGTACACTGGACTGTTCTATAGTATTACCAACCCAGACTGTTGGTCCAGGTGGTACACTGGACTGTTCTATAGTATTACCAACCCAGACCGTTTCTGTTGGTCCAGGTGGTACACTGGACTGTTCTATAGTATTACCAACCCAGACTGTTGGTCCAGGTGGTACACTGGACTGTTCTATAGTATTACCAACCCAGACTGTTGGTCCAGGTGGTACACTGGACTGTTCTATAGTATTACCAACCCAGACTGTTGGTCCAGGTGGTACACTGGACTGTTCTATAGTATTACCAACCCAGACCGTTTCTGTTGGTCCAGGTGGTACACTGGACTGTTCTATAGTATTACCAACCCAGACTGTTGGTCCAGGTGGTACACTGGACTGTTCTATAGTATTACCAACCCAGACTGTTGGTCCAGGTGGTACACTGGACTGTTCTATAGTATTACCAACCCAGACCGTTTGTCCAGGTGGTACACTGGACTGTTCTATAGTATTACCAACCCAGACCATTTCTGTTGGTCCAGGTGGTACACTGGACTGTTCTATAGTATTACCAACCCAGACTGTTGGTCCAGGTGGTACACTGGACTGTTCTATAGTATTACCAACCCAGACTGTTGGTCCAGGTGGTACACTGGACTGTTCTATAGTATTACCAACCCAGACCGTTTCTGCTGGTCCAGGATGTACACTGGACTGTTCTATAGTATTACCAACCCAGACGGTTGGTCCAGGTGGTACACTGGACTGTTCTATAGTATTACCAACCCAGACTGTTGGTCCAGGTGGTACACTGGACTGTTCTATAGTATTACCAACCCAGACTGTTGGACCAGGTGGTACACTGGACTGTTCTATAGTATTACCAACCCAGACCGTTTGTCCAGGTGGTACACTGGACTGTTCTATAGTATTACCAACCCAGACTGTTGGTCCAGGTGGTACACTGGACTGTTCTATAGTATTACCAACCCAGACCGTTTCTGTTGGTCCAGGTGGTACACTGGACTGTTCTATAGTATTACCAACCCAGACTGTTGGTCCAGGTGGTACACTGGACTGTTCTATAGTATTACCAACCCAGACTGTTGGTCCAGGTGGTACACTGGACTGTTCTATAGTATTACCAACCCAGACTGTTGGTCCAGGTGGTACACTGGACTGTTCTATAGTATTACCAACCCAGACTGTTGGTCCAGGTGGTACACTGGACTGTTCTATAGTATTACCAACCCAGACTGTTGGTCCAGGTGGTACACTGGACTGTTCTATAGTATTACCAACCCAGACTGTTGGACCAGGTGGTACACTGGACTGTTCTATAGTATTACCAACCCAGACTGTTGGTCCAGGTGGTACATTGGACTGTTCTATAGTATTACCAACCCAGACCATTTCTTTTCAAACCCTCAATAACTGTTGTCCGCTAAAGATGATAATCTGGATGTATTGTCAGTCCAGTATCCAGATGACTTTTCCCCAGAGCTTCCTATTCAGTTAATACCTTTCCCCAGAGCTTCCTATACAGTTAATACCTTTCCCCAGAGCTTCATATACAGTTAATATCTTTCCCCAGAGCTTCCTATACAGTTAATATCTTTCCCCAGAGCTTCCTATACAGTTAATATCTTTCCCCAGAGCTTCCTATACAGTTAATATCTTTCCCTAATGTGTTGAGGCCGGCAATTAAGGGAAATGAGATGCTTAATGAAAGACTTTACATAACTGCTGTATTTGAAGCCCTCCTTCCTTCTGCCCAGTTTCCCTGATGTTGCTACGGCAATCAAGCTGTTTTTACCTGCCCTGTAACTGTCTTCTGCAGAGAGATCAATTTCTAAAGCTCATAAATAAGTAAGCTCCACTCATTGCACCAGTGCAGTCGTAGGCTTGACCACAGCATTTCTCACCGAAAACCACTTACTTACAATCAGATAAAAATAAAATGCAAGGCCTGATGCAGTTTGATCAGTCACGTTCCTGAATCCCAAGAAACAAACACTTAGCTTCCGGCTACATATGGCACTTAAAAAGGTTTATGAATGACTTTTGGGAGGCTTACTGTTTTTAATTTAATTTAAAATTTTTACATCGATGACAGGCGCATGGGCCCCCACACACACCGGGGGCTGCTGGGGAGTAAGGTGGTCATTGAGACGTTTTATTGTTGATCTGAAGCTGCATCCTGCTGTTGGACCACTAGGGGGTAGTGTTGTATAACAAGTGAAACAGATGACCAGTGTTGCAGTTTTTTCCCCGGTTGTTTACACACTAAAATTGGAACTTGAAACGCAATCACCGAAACCTGAAACTCATGTACTAAATCTCTATAGCAAGTCTGCAAAATCGCAAGCACAATTCCTGCTTTATACTCAGTTTTCAATTCTATATCACACTTTTTGCAAAACACTACACACAGTTCTCCACATTAGGCACACCATTCAAAATCACAATGCCAAGCTCTATGCACCAATTGGCAACACCCACTCCTCACAGGTGTAAACACTAGTTGCTGAATTGTTCACTTAGAAATCAGAGCTTCAGCACGATAAAAGGCCACAGATGATCTCTCCTGTTCTGGAGGAAAATGGAAGTCAATGGTGAAGCAAGAGCTGGAGGTGAAGGAGTGAGAGGAAGAGGAGGAAGAGGAGGACGAGGACGAGGATGGACAGTTGTCTCAGATGAGATCAGGGCCACATTGGTTGACCATGTGCTCAAACATGGATTGAGTATGAGGGAGGCTGGGCAGAGAGTTCAGCCCAACCTGAGCCGCTACACGGTTGCGTCTGTCATCCGTACATTCAGAAATGAGAACCGGTAAGTTACCTTCCATCTACACTATGCTCTTTGTGTATGTATACTGCAGTCTGACATATCAGTAGGCCTTTGTTACTCAGTGATTGTTGGCCAATGTTACAGTAATGTCATTTCATATTGAAAGAAAATGTATTATTTTAGCTTACTGTAACCAATCATATCATATTTGTGGATCTTCTGCAGAACTGAGAGACGGTCAGGCCATGGTGGAAGACACAGTTCACACCAGAACAGGAGACCACCATTGTGAACATGGTGGTGGTCAACAATACCATTAGACTAGGAGAAATCCAGAACCACATAATTGCAGACAACACAATATTCAATAACATTCACCAGCTGGGCTTGTCTACATTGGACCGTGTATTACAGCAAAACTGAATCCGGATGAAACAGGTCTACAGGGAGCCATTTGAGCGAAACTCCGAGAGGGTTAAATAACAGCGCTATGAATATGTGCAAGTAAGTTCTATACTGTGAACGTACTACCATATCAGCAGTGTATAGACACATTACCGTGCTGTAATCCAGTGTATTGTGCATCACCATATTGACTGTCTATGTCACATATTGTCTTGTCTGTTTCAGAGAGTCTTGGAGCTGGATGTCTTGGAGCTGGATGTCTTGGAGCTGGATGTCTTGGAGCTGGATGTCTTGGAGCTGGATGTCTTGGAGCTGGATGTCTTGGAGCTGGATGTCTTGGAGCTGGATGTCTTGGAGCTGGATGTCTTGGAGCTGGATGTCTTGGAGCTGGATGTCTTGGAGCTGGATGTCTTGGAGCTGGATGTCTTGGAGCTGGATGTCTTGGAGCTGGATGTCTTGGAGCTGGATGCCTTGGAGCTGGATGTCTTGGAGCTGGATGTCTTGGAGCTGGATGCCTTGGAGCTGGATGTATTGGAGCTGGATGTCTTGGAGCTGGATGTATTGGAGCTGGATGTCTTGGAGCTGGATGTCTTGTAGCTGGATGCCTTGGAGCTGGATGTCTTGGAGCTGGATGCCTTGGAGCTGGATGTATTGGAGCTGGATGCCTTGGAGCTGGATGTCTTGGAGCTGGATGCCTTGGAGCTGGATGTCTTGGAGCTGGATGCCTTGGAGCTGGATGTCTTGGAGCTGGATGTCTTGGAGCTGGATGTCTTGGAGCTGGATGTCTTGGAGCTGGATGTATTGGAGCTGGATGTCTTGGAGCTGGATGTCTTGGAGCTGGATGCCTTGGAGCTGGATGCCTTGGAGCTGGATGTCTTGGAGCTGGATGTCTTGGAGCTGGATGTCTTGGAGCTGGATGCCTTGGAGCTGGATGCCTTGGAGCTGGATGTCTTGGAGCTGGATGTCTTGGAGCTGGATGTCTTGGAGCTGGATGTCTTGGAGCTAGATGCCTCTGCAAATCAACACATTTATGTTCACAGTTGATGAGGCTTCAACCAAGCCAAAAGAAGGGGACGGAACATTGAATCAAATCAAATCAAATTTTATTTGTCACATACACATGGTTAGCAGATGTTAATGCGAGTGTAGCGAAATGCTTGTGCTTCTAGTTCCGACAATGCAGTAATAACCAATAAGAAATCTAACTAACAATTCCAAAACTACTGTCTTATACACACAAGTGTAGGGGGGTAAAGAATATGTATAAAGATATATGAATGAGTGATAGTACAGAGCGGCATAGGCAAGATACAGTAGATGATATTGAGTGCAGTATATACATATGAGATGAGTATGTAAACAAAGTGGCATAGTTAAAGTGGCTAGTGATACATGTATTACATAAATATGCAGTAGATGATATAGAGTACAGTATATACGTATACATATGAGATGAATAATGTAGGGTATGTAAACATTATATTAGGTAGCATTGTTTAAAGTGGCTAGTGATATATTTTACATCATTTCCCATCAATTCTCATTATTAAAGTGGCTGGAGTTGAGTCAGTGTGTTGGCAGTGTGTTGGCAGCACACTGACTCACTGACTAGAACACACTGTCTGTGTGGGTGGACCAATTCAGTTTGTCTGTGATGTGTATGCTGAGGAACTTAAAACTTGCTACCCTCTCCACTACTGTTGGCCACCGTGCCGTTGTGAATGTCTCTTTATTGTTCTATACCTCCCACCATTTTCCTATATCCTAAAAACAATTAAATAGTGTTTTTACGGCATGGCGATGGAATGTGTATGACCGCCATCCCCTCGCACTCATGTCTCTTCTCCGGGCAATGGAGGATGCATGTGATGAAGATGATGTGGGGGCTTTCGGCGGCTGGATCCGTCACTCCAGAAGATTCTTTCCCCGCTGTTTAGCCAGGGAGAACATGGCTTGTGATGTAGACGAGGTGTTGTTTAGCCAGGGAGAACATGGCTTGTGATGTAGATGAGGTGATGTTGAGCCAGGGAGAACATGGCTTGTGATGTAGACGAGGTGTTGTTTAGCCAGGAGAACATGGCTTGTGATGTAGATGAGCTGTTGTTTAGCCAGGGAGAACATGGCCTGTGATGTAGATTAGGTGCTTTTTAGCCAGGGAGAACATGGCCTGTGATGTAGATGAGGTGTTGTGGCCAGGGAGAACATGGCCTGTGATGTAGATGAGGTGATGTTGAGCCAGGGAGAACATGGCTTGTGATGTAGATGAGGTGCTGTTTAGCCAGGGAGAACATGGCTTGTGATGTAGATGAGGTGCTGTTTAGCCAGGGAGAACATGGCTTGTGATGTAGATAAGGTGCTGTTTAGCCAGGGAGAACATGGCTTGTGATGTAGATGAGGTGTTGTGGCCAGGGAGAACATGGCTTGTGATGTAGATGAGGTACTGTTTAGCCAGGGAGAACATGGCCTGTGATGTAGATGAGGTGTTGTGGCCAGGGAGAACATGGCTTGTGATGTAGATGAGGTGTTGTGGCCAGGGAGAACATGGCTTGTGATGTAGATGAGGTGTTGTGGCCAGGAGAACATGGCCTGTGATGTAGATTAGGTACTGTTTAGCCAGGGAGAACATGGCTTGTGATGTAGATGAGGTGCTGTTTAGCCAGGGAGAACATGTCTTGTGATGTAGATGAGGTGTTGTGGCCAGGAGAACATGGCCTGTGATGTAGATGAGGTGCTGTTTAGCCAGGGAGAACATGGCTTGTGATGTAGATGAGGTGTTGTTGAGCCAGGGAGAACATGGCTTGTGATGTAGATGAGGTGATGTTTAGCCAGGGAGAACATGGTTTATGATGTAGATGAGGTGCTGTTTAGCCAGGGAGAACATGGCTTGTGATGTAGATGAGGTGCTGTTTAGCCAGGGAGAACATGGCTTGTGATGTAGATGAGGTGCTGTTTAGCCAGGGAGAACATGGCTTGTGGTGTAGATGAGGTGCTGTTTAGCCAGGGAGAACATGGCCTGTGATGTCGATGAGGTGTTGTTTAGCCTGGGAGAACATGGCCTGTGATGTAGATGAGGTGATGTGGCCAGGGAGAGCATGGCTTGTGATGTAGATGAGGTGCTGTTTAGCCAGGGAGAACATGGCTTGTGATGTAGATGAGGTGCTGTTTAGCCAGGGAGAACATGGCTTGTGATGTAGATGAGGTGTTGTGGCCAGGGAGAACATGGCTTGTGATGTAGATGAGGTACTGTTTAGCCAGGAGAACATGGCCTGTGATGTAGATGAGGTGTTGTGGCCAGGGAGAACATGGCTTGTGATGTAGATGAGGTGTTGTGGCCAGGAGAACATGGCTTGTGATGTAGATGAGGTACTGTTTAGCCAGGAGAACATGGCTTGTGATGTAGATGAGGTGCTGTTTAGCCAGGAGAACATGTCTTGTGATGTAGATGAGGTGTTGTGGCCAGGAGAACATGGCCTGTGATGTAGATGAGGTGCTGTTTAGCCAGGGAGAACATGGCTTGTGATGTAGATGAGGTGATGTTGAGCCAGGAGAACATGGCTTGTGATGTAGATGAGGTGCTGTTTAGCCAGGAGAACATGGCCTGTGATGTAGATGAGGTGCTGTTTAGCCAGGAGAACATGGCCTGTGATGTAGATGAGGTGCTGTTTAGCCAGGGAGAACATGGCCAGTGATGTAGATGAGGTGTTGTGGCCAGGAGAACATGGCCAGTGATGTAGATGAGGTGCTGTTTAGCCAGGGAGAACATGGCCTGTGATGTAGATGAGGTGTTGTGGCCAGGAGAACATGGCTTGTGATGTAGATAAGGTGCTGTTTAGCCAGGGAGAACATGGCTTGTGATGTAGATGAGGTGTTGTTTAGCCTGGGAGAACATGGCCTGTGATGTAGATGAGGTGTTGTGGCCAGGGAGAACATAACTTGTGATGTAGATGAGGTACAGTTTAGCCAGGGAGAACATGGCTTGTGATGTAGATGAGGTGATGTTTAGCCAGGGAGAACATGGTTTATGATGTAGATGAGGTGCTGTTTAGCCAGGGAGAACATGTCTTGTGATGTAGATGAGGTGTGTGGCCAGGGAGAACATGGCCTGTGATGTAGATGAGGTGCTGTTTAGCCAGGAGAACATGGCTTGTGATGTAGATGAGGTGATGTTGAGCCAGGGAGAACATGGCTTGTGATGTAGATGAGGTGATGTTGAGCCAGGGAGAACATGGCTTGTGATGTAGATGAGGTGCTGTTTAGCCAGGGAGAACATGGCTTGTGATGTAGATGAGGTGCTGTTTAGCCAGGAGAACATGGCTTGTGATGTAGATGAGGTGCTGTTTAGCCAGGGAGAACATGGCTTGTGATGTAGATGAGGTGCTGTTTAGCCAGGAGAACATGGCTTGTGATGTAGATGAGGTGCTGTTTAGCCAGGGAGAACATGGCCTGTGATGTAGATGAGGTGTTGTGGCCAAGGAGAGCATGGCTTGTGATGTAGATGAGGTACTGTTTAGCCAGGGAGAACATGGCTTGTGATGTAGATGAGGTGCTGTTTAGCCAGGGAGAACATGGCTTGTGATGTAGATGAGGTGTTGTGGCCAGGGAGAACATGGCTTGTGATGTAGATAAGGTGCTGTTTAGCCAGGAGAACATGGCTTGTGATGTAGATGAGGTGTTGTTTAGCCTGGGAGAACATGGCCTGTGATGTAGATGAGGTGTTGTGGCCAGGGAGAACATAACTTGTGATGTAGATGAGGTACAGTTTAGCCAGGGAGAACATGGCTTGTGATGTAGATGAGGTGATGTTTAGCCAGGAGAACATGGTTTATGATGTAGATGAGGTGCTGTTTAGCCAGGGAGAACATGTCTTGTGATGTAGATGAGGTGTTGTGGCCAGGGAGAACATGGCCTGTGATGTAGATGAGGTGCTGTTTAGCCAGGGAGAACATGGCTTGTGATGTAGATGAGGTGATGTTGAGCCAGGGAGAACATGGCTTGTGATGTAGATGAGGTGATGTTGAGCCAGGAGAACATGGCTTGTGATGTAGATGAGGTGCTGTTTAGCCAGGGAGAACATGGCTTGTGATGTAGATGAGGTGCTGTTTAGCCAGGAGAACATGGCTTGTGATGTAGATGAGGTGCTGTTTAGCCAGGAGAACATGGCTTGTGATGTAGATGAGGTGCTGTTTAGCCAGGAGAACATGGCTTGTGATGTAGATGAGGTGCTGTTTAGCCAGGAGAACATGGCCTGTGATGTAGATGAGGTGTTGTGGCCAAGGAGAGCATGGCTTGTGATGTAGATGAGGTACTGTTTAGCCAGGAGAACATGGCTTGTGATGTAGATGAGGTGCTGTTTAGCCAGGGAGAACATGGCTTGTGATGTAGATGAGGTGTTGTGGCCAGGGAGAACATGGCTTGTGATGTAGATGAGGTACTGTTTAGCCAGGAGAACATGGCCTGTAATGTAGATGAGGTGTTGTGGCCAGGGAGAACATGGCTTGTGATGTAGATGAGGTGTTGTGGCCAGGGAGAACATGGCTTGTGATGTAGATGAGGTGTTGTTTAGCCAGGGAGAACATGGCTTGTGATGTAGATGAGGTGCTGTTTAGCCAGGGAGAACATGGCTTGTGATGTAGATGAGGTGTTGTGGCCAGGGAGAACATGGCCAGTGATGTAGATGAGGTGATGTTTAGCCAGGGAGAACATGGCTTGTGATGTAGATGAGGTGATGTTGAACCAGGGAGAACATGGCTTGTGGTGTAGATGAGGTGCTGTTTAGCCATGGAGAACATGGCCTGTGATGTAGATGAGGTGCTGTTTAGCCAGGAGAACATGGCCTGTGATGTAGATGAGGTGCTGTTTAGCCAGGGAGAACATGGCCTGTGATGTAGATGAGGTGCTGTTTAGCCAGGAGAACATGGCCAGTGATGTAGATGAGGTGTTGTGGCCAGGAGAACATGGCCAGTGATGTAGATGAGGTGCTGTTTAGCCAGGAGAACATGGCCTGTGATGTAGATGAGGTGTTGTGGCCAGGGAGAACATGGCTTGTGATGTAGATAAGGTGCTGTTTAGCCATGGAGAACATGGCCTGTGATGTAGATGAGGTGTTGTTTAGCCAGGGAGAACATGGCCTGTGATGTAGATGAGGTGTTGTGGCCAGGGAGAGCATGGCTTGTGATGTAGATGAGGTACTGTTTAGCCAGGGAGAACATGGCTTGTGATGTAGATGAGGTGATGTTTAGCCAGGGAGAACATGGTTTATGATGTAGATGAGGTGCTGTTTAGCCAGGGAGAACATGGCTTGTGATGTAGATGAGGTGCTGTTTAGCCAGGGAGAACATGGCTTGTGATGTAGATGAGGTGCTGTTCAGCCAGGGAGAACATGGCCTGTGATGTAGATGAGGTGTTGTGGCCAGGGAGAACATGACTTGTGATGTAGATGAGGTGCTGTTTAGCTAGGGAGAACATGGCTTGTGATGTAGATGAGGTGTTGTGGCCAGGGAGAACATGGCTTGTGATGTAGATGAGGTTTTGTGGCCAGGGAGAACATGGCTTGTGATGTAGATGAGGTGTTGTGGCCAGGAGAACATGGCTTTGTAGATTAGGTGCTGTGGCCAGGAGAACATGGCTTGTGATGTGGCCAGGGAGAACATGGCTTGTGATGTAGATGAGGTGATGTGGCCAGGAGAACATGGCTTGTGATGTAGATGAGGTGTTGTTTAGCCAGGAGAACATAGCCTGTGATGTAGATGAGGTGTTGTTTAGCCAGGGAGAACATGGCCTGTGATGTAGATGAGGTGTTGTGGCCAGGGAGAACATGGCCTGTGATGTAGATTAGGTGCTGTGGCCAGGAGAACATGGCTTGTGATGTATATGAGGTGATGTGGCCAGGAGAACATGGTTTGTGATGTAGATGAGGTGATGTGGCCAGGGAGAACATGGCTTGTGATGTAGATGAGGTGTTGTGGCCAGGAGAACATGGCTTGTGATGTAGATGAGGTACTGTTTAGCCAGGAGAACATGGCTTGTGATGTAGATGAGGTGCTGTTTAGCCAGGAGAACATGTCTTGTGATGTAGATGAGGTGTTGTGGCCAGGAGAACATGGCCTGTGATGTAGATGAGGTGCTGTAGCCAGGGAGAACATGGCTTGTGATGTAGATGAGGTGCTGTTTAGCCAGGGAGACCATGGCTTGTGATGTAGATGAGGTGCTGTTCAGCCAGGGAGAACATGGCCTGTGATGTAGATGAGGTGCTGTTTAGCCAGGGAGAACATGGCCTGTGATGTAGATGAGGTGCTGTTTAGCCAGGGAGAACATGGCCTGTGATGTAGATGAGGTGCTGTTTAGCCAGGGAGAACATGGCCTGTGATGTAGATGAGGTGTTGTGGCCAGGGAGAACATGGCCTGTGATGTAGATGAGGTGTTTAGCCAGGGAGAACATGGCCTGTGATGTAGATGAGGTGTTTAGCCAGGGAGAACATGGCTTGTGATGTAGATGAGGTGCTGTTTAGCCAGGAGAACATGGCTTGTGATGTAGATGAGGTGTTGTTTAGCCTGGGAGAACATGGCCTGTGATGTAGATGAGGTGTTGTGGCCAGGGAGAACATAACTTGTGATGTAGATGAGGTACAGTTTAGCCAGGGAGAACATGGCTTGTGATGTAGATGAGGTGATGTTTAGCCAGGGAGAACATGGTTTATGATGTAGATGAGGTGCTGTTTAGCCAGGAGAACATGGCTTGTGATGTAGATGAGGTGCTGTTTAGTCAGGGAGAACATGGCTTGTGATGTAGATGAGGTGCTGTTTAGCCAGGAGAACATGGCCTGTGATGTAGATGAGGTGTTGTGGCCAAGGAGAACATGGCTTGTGATGTAGATGAGGTACTGTTTAGCCAGGAGAACATGGCTTGTGATGTAGATGAGGTGCTGTTTAGCCAGGGAGAACATGGCTTGTGATGTAGATGAGGTGTTGTGGCCAGGGAGAACATGGCTTGTGATGTAGATGAGGTACTGTTTAGCCAGGAGAACATGGCCTGTGATGTAGATGAGGTGTTGTGGCCAGGAGAACATGGCTTGTGATGTAGATGAGGTGTTGTGGCCAGGAGAACATGGCTTGTGATGTAGATGAGGTACTGTTTAGCCAGGAGAACATGGCTTGTGATGTAGATGAGGTGCTGTTTAGCCAGGAGAACATGTCTTGTGATGTAGATGAGGTGTTGTGGCCAGAGAACATGGCCTGTGATGTAGATGAGGTGCTGTTTAGCCAGGGAGAACATGGCTTGTGATGTAGATGAGGTGATGTTGAGCCAGGGAGAACATGGCTTGTGATGTAGATGAGGTGATGTTGAGCCAGGAGAACATGGCTTGTGATGTAGATGAGGTGCTGTTTAGCCAGGGAGAACATGGCCTGTGATGTAGATGAGGTGCTGTTTAGCCAGGGAGAACATGGCCTGTGATGTAGATAAGGTGCTGTTTAGCCAGGGAGAACATGGCCTGTGATGTAGATGAGGTGTTGTGGCCAGGGAGAACATGGCTTGTGATGTAGATGAGGTGCTGTTTAGCCAGGGAGAACATGGCCTGTGATGTAGATGAGGTGTTGTGGCCAGGGAGAACATGGCTTGTGATGTAGATGAGGTGCTGTTTAGCCAGAGAGAACATGGCTTGTGATGTAGATGAGGTGTTGTTTAGCCTGGGAGAACATGGCCTGTGATGTAGATGAGGTGTTGTGGCCAGGGAGAACATAACTTGTGATGTAGATGAGGTACAGTTTAGCCAGGAGAACATGGCTTGTGATGTAGATGAGGTGATGTTTAGCCAGGAGAACATGGTTTATGATGTAGATGAGGTGCTGTTTAGCCAGGGAGAACATGGCTTGTGATGTAGATGAGGTGCTGTTTAGTCAGGGAGAACATGGCTTGTGATGTAGATGAGGTGCTGTTCAGCCAGGGAGAACATGGCCTGTGATGTAGATGAGGTGTTGTGGCCAGGAGAACATGACTTGTGATGTAGATGAGGTGCTGTTTAGCTAGGGAGAACATGGCTTGTGATGTAGATGAGGTGTTGTGGCCAGGGAGAACATGGCTTGTGATGTAGATGAGGTTTTGTGGCCAGGGAGAACATGGCTTGTGATGTAGATGAGGTGTTGTGGCCAGGGAGAACATGGCTTGTGATGATTAGATGAACATGGCTTGTGATGTGGCCAGGGAGAACATGGCTTGTGATGTAGATGAGGTGATGTGGCCAGGAGAACATGGCTTGTGATGTAGATGAGGTGTTGTTTAGCCAGGAGAACATGGCCTGTGATGTAGATGAGGTGTTGTTTAGCCAGGAGAACATGGCCTGTGATGTAGATGAGGTGTTGTGGCCAGGAGAACATGGCCTGTGATGTAGATTAGGTGCTGTGGCCAGGAGAACATGGCTTGTGATGTATATGAGGTGATGTGGCCAGGGAGAACATGGCTTGTGATGTAGATGAGGTGATGTGGCCAGGGAGAACATGGCTTGTGATGTAGATGAGGTGTTGTGGCCAGGGAGAACATGGCTTGTGATGTAGATGAGGTACTGTTTAGCCAGGAGAACATGGCTTGTGATGTAGATGAGGTGCTGTTTAGCCAGGGAGAACATGTCTTGTGATGTAGATGAGGTGTTGTGGCCAGGGAGAACATGGCCTGTGATAGATGAGGTGCTGTTTAGCCAGGGAGAACATGGCTTGTGATGTAGATGAGGTGATGTTGAGCCAGGGAGAACATGGTTTGTGATGTAGATGAGGTGATGTTGAGCCAGGAGAACATGGCTTGTGATGTAGATGAGGTGCTGTTTAGCCAGGGAGAACATGGCCTGTGATGTAGATGAGGTGCTGTTTAGCCAGGAGAACATGGCCTGTGATGTAGATGAGGTGCTGTTTAGCCAGGAGAACATGGCCAGTGATGTAGATGAGGTGTTGTGGCCAGGAGAACATGGCCAGTGATGTAGATGAGGTGCTGTTTAGCCAGGGAGAACATGGCCTGTGATGTAGATGAGGTGTTGTGGCCAGGAGAACATGGCTTGTGATGTAGATAAGGTGCTGTTTAGCCAGGAGAACATGGCTTGTGATGTAGATGAGGTGTTGTTTAGCCTGGGAGAACATGGCCTGTGATGTAGATGAGGTGTTGTGGCCAGGAGAACATAACTTGTGATGTAGATGAGGTACAGTTTAGCCAGGGAGAACATGGCTTGTGATGTAGATGAGGTGATGTTTAGCCAGGAGAACATGGTTTATGATGTAGATGAGGTGCTGTTTAGCCAGGAGAACATGGCTTGTGATGTAGATGAGGTGCTGTTTAGTCAGGGAGAACATGGCTTGTGATGTAGATGAGGTGCTGTTCAGCCAGGGAGAACATGGCCTGTGATGTAGATGAGGTGTTGTGGCCAGGAGAACATGACTTGTGATGTAGATGAGGTGCTGTTTAGCTAGGGAGAACATGGCTTGTGATGTAGATGAGGTGTTGTGGCCAGGAGAACATGGCTTGTGATGTAGATGAGGTTTTGTGGCCAGGGAGAACATGGCTTGTGATGTAGATGAGGTGTTGTGGCCAGGGAGAACATGGCTTGTGACGTAGATTAGGTGCTGTGGCCAGGAGAACATGGCTTGTGATGTAGATGAGGTGATGTGGCCAGGAGAACATGGCTTGTGATGTAGATTAGGTGTTGTTTAGCCAGGGAGAACATAGCCTGTGATGTAGATGAGGTGTTGTTTAGCCAGGAGAACATGGCCTGTGATGTAGATGAGGTGTTGTGGCCAGGAGAACATGGCCTGTGATGTAGATGAGGTGCTGTGGCCAGGAGAACATGGCTTGTGATGTAGATGAGGTGATGTGGCCAGGAGAACATGGCTTGTGATGTAGATTAGGTGTTGTTTAGCCAGGAGAACATGGCCTGTGATGTAGATGAGGTGTTGTTTAGCCAGGGAGAACATGGCTTGTGATGTAGATGAGGTGTTGTTTAGCCAGGGAGAACATGGCCTGTGATGTAGATGAGGTGTTGTTTAGCCAGGAGAACATGGCCTGTGATGTAGATGAGGTGTTGTTTGGCCAGGAGAACATGGCCTGTGATGTAGATGAGGTGTTGTTTAGCCAGGGAGAACATGGCTTGTGATGTAGATGAGGTGTTGTTTAGCCAGGGAGAACATGGCCTGTGATGTAGATGAGGTGTTGTGGCCAGGAGAACATGGCCTGTGATGTAGATGAGGTGTTGTTTAGCCAGGAGAACATGGCCTGTGATGTAGATGAGGTGTTGTGGCCAGGAGAACATGGCCAGTGATGTAGATGAGGTGTTGTGGCCAGGGAGAACATGGCCTGTGATGTAGATGAGGTGTTGTTGCCAGGAGAACATGGCCTGTGATGTAGATGAGGTGTTGTGGCCAGGAGAACATGGCCTGTGATGTAGATGAGGTGTTGTGGCCAGGGAGAACATGGCTTGTGATGTAGATTAGGTGTTGTGGCCAGGGAGAACATGGCCTGTGATGTAGATTAGGTGTTGTGGCCAGGGAGAACATGGCCTGTGATGTAGATTAGGTGTTGTGGCCAGGGAGAACATGGCCTGTGATGTAGATTAGGTGTTGTGGCCAGGGAGAACATGGCCTGTGATGTAGATTAGGTGTTGTGGCCAGGGAGAACATGGCCTGTGATGTAGATGAGGTGTTGTGGCCAGGGAGAACATGGCCTGTGATGTAGATTAGGTGTTGTGGCCAGGGAGAACATGGCCTGTGATGTAGATGAGGTGTTGTGGCCAGGGAGAACATGGCTTGTGATGTAGATTAGGTGTTGTGGCCAGGGAGAACATGGCTTGTGATGTAGATGAGGTGTTGTGGCCAGGGAGAACATGGCTTGTGATGTAGATTAGGTGTTGTGGCCAGGGAGAACATGGCTTGTGATGTAGATGAGGTGTTGTGGCCAGGGAGAACATGGCTTGTGATGTAGATGAGGTGTTGTGGCCAGGGAGAACATGGCCTGTGATGTAGATGAGGTGTTGTGGCCAGGGAGAACATGGCTTGTGATGTAGATGAGGTGTTGTGGCCAGGGAGAACATGGCTTGTGATGTAGATGAGGTGTTGTGGCCAGGGAGAACATGGCTTGTGATGTAGATGAGGTGTTGTGGCCAGGGAGAACATGGCTTGTGATGTAGATGAGGTGTTGTGGCCAGGGAGAACATGGCTTGTGATGTAGATGAGGTGTTGTGGCCAGGGAGAACATGGCTTGTGATGTAGATGAGGTGTTGTGGCCAGGGAGAACATGGCTTGTGATGTAGATGAGGTGTTGTGGCCAGGGAGAAATAGGAGACAGGATGCAGCCGAATGTATTTTTTCTTACATTTTTCACGTGTTTATGTCTTTTTTTGTGTTTAGAGTTTTAAAAGAATGAGCCTCTTTCATTTTTACATTTTTTTGTACAGAAAACTCTTTATCTTACTGAATGTTTTTCCTGTTTTTCTCCTGTTGGGTATGGAAAGTGTTACATACAAAACACAAGTGTTCAAATAATACTGCTTTTTGGAAATAAATGACAATGTTTTTGTAACTGTATTGCGTGTGTGTGTTTATTTGTGTTACTAGCTGTAACAATCCTTTACAACCGGATACAGTGTAACACTGAACATGCAAAAGGAATAAACCTACTGTTGGATCTTCATTAGTGGTGTTTTGTGTTGATCACATCAGTGTTGGTTGGTAGACACATCTATTCATAGTGTTTAGTGTTGATCACATCAGTGTTGATTGGTAGACACATCTATTCATAGTGTTTAGTGTTGATCACATCAGTGTTGATTGGTAGACACATCTATTCATAGTGTTTAGTGTTGATCACATCAGTGTTGATTGGTAGACACATCTATTCATAGTGTTTAGTGTTGATCACATCAGTGTTGATTGGTAGACACATCTATTCATAGTGTTTAGTGTTGATCACATCAGTGTTGATTGGTAGACACATCTATTCATAGTGTTTAGTGTTGATCACATCAGTGTTGATTGGTAGACACATCTATTCATAGTGTTTAGTGTTGATCATATCAGTGTTGATTGGTAGACACATCTATTCATAGTGTTGATTATCAGTGTTGATTTGATCATAGTGTTTAGTGTTGACATCAGTGTTGATTGGTAGACACATCTATTCATAGTGTTTAGTGTTGATCATATCAGTGTTGATTGGTAGACACATCTATTCATAGTGTTTAGTGTTGATCACATCAGTGTTGATTGGTAGACACATCTATTCATAGTGTTTAGTGTTGATCACATCAGTGTTGATTGGTAGACACATCTATTCATAGTGTTTAGTGTTGATCATATCAGTGTTGATTGGTAGACACATCTATTCATAGTGTTTAGTGTTGATCACATCAGTGTTGGTTGGTAGACACATCTATTCATAGTGTTTAGTGTTGATCATATCAGTGTTGATTGGTAGACACATCTATTCATAGTGTTGATCACATCAGTGTTGGTTGGTAGACACATCTATTCATAGTGTTTAGTGTTGATCACATCAGTGTTGATTGGTAGACACATCTATTCATAGTGTTGATCACATCAGTGTTGATTTGATCATAGTGTTGATCATCAGTGTTGATTTAGACACATCTATTCATAGTGTTTAGTGTTGATCATCAGTGTTGATTGGTAGACACATCTATTCATAGTGTTTAGTGTTGATCATATCAGTGTTGATTGGTAGACACATCTATTCATAGTGTTTAGTGTTGATCACATCAGTGTTGATTGGTAGACACATCTATTCATAGTGTTTAGTGTTGATCACATCAGTGTTGATTGGTAGACACATCTATTCATAGTGTTTAGTGTTGATCATATCAGTGTTGATTGGTAGACACATCATTCATCTATTCAGTGTTAGTGTATTAGTGTTGATCACATCAGTGTTGATTGGTAGACACATCTATTCATAGTGTTTAGTGTTGATCACATCAGTGTTGGTTGGTAGACACATCTATTCATAGTGTTTAGTGTTGATCACATCAGTGTTGATTGGTAGACACATCTATTCATAGTGTTGATCACATCAGTGTTGATTGGTAGACACATCTATTCATAGTGTTTAGTGTTGATCACATCAGTGTTGATTGGTAGACACATCTATTCATAGTGTTTAGTGTTGATCACATCAGTGTTGATTGGTAGACACATCTATTCATAGTGTTTTGTGTTGATCACATCAGTGTTGATTGGTAGACACATCTATTCATAGTGTTTAGTGTTGATCACATCAGTGTTGATTGGTAGACACATCTATTCATAGTGTTTAGTGTTGATCACATCAGTGTTGATTGGTAGACACATCTATTCATAGTGTTTAGTGTTGATCACATCAGTGTTGATTGGTAGACACATCTATTCATAGTGTTTAGTGTTGATCACATCAGTGTTGATTGGTAGACACATCTATTCATAGTGTTTAGTGTTGATCACATCAGTGTTGATTGTGTTGATCACATCTATTCATAGTGTTTAGTGTTGATCACATCAGTGTTGATTGGTAGACACATCTATTCATAGTGTTTAGTGTTGATCACATCAGTGTTGATTGGTAGACACATCTATTCATAGTGTTTAGTGTTGATCATATCAGTGTTGATTGGTAGACACATCTATTCATAGTGTTTAGTGTTGATCACATCAGTGTTGATTGTGTTGATTGGTAGACACATCTATTCATAGTGTTTAGTGATTTGATCACATCAGTGTTGATTGGTAGACACATCTATTCATATAGTGTTGATCACATCAGTGTTGATTGGTAGACACATCTATTCATAGTGTTTAGTGTTGATCACATCAGTGTTGGTTGGTAGACACATCTATTCATAGTGTTTAGTGTTGATCACATCAGTGTTGATTGGTAGACACATCTATTCATAGTGTTTAGTGTTGATCATATCAGTGTTGATTGGTAGACACATCTATTCATAGTGTTGATCACATCAGTGTTGATTGGTAGACACATCTATTCATAGTGTTTAGTGTTGATCACATCAGTGTTGATTGGTAGACACATCTATTCATAGTGTTTAGTGTTGATCACATCAGTGTTGATTGGTAGACACATCTATTCATAGTGTTGATCACATCAGTGTTGATTGGTAGACACATCTATTCATAGTGTTTAGTGTTGATCATATCAGTGTTGATTGGTAGACACATCTATTCAGTGTTAGTGAGACACATCTATTCATAGTGTTTGATCACATCAGTGTTGATTGGTAGACACATCTATTCATAGTGTTGATCACATCAGTGTTGATTGGTAGACACATCTATTCATAGTGTTTAGTGTTGATCATATCAGTGTTGATTGGTAGACACATCTATTCATAGTGTTGATCACATCAGTGTTGATTGGTAGACACATCTATTCATAGTGTTTCAGTGTTGATTCATCATCAGTGTTGATTGGTAGACACATCTATTCATAGTGTTTAGTGTCACATGATTCAGACACATCAGTGTTGATCACATCAGTGTTGATTGGTAGACACATCTATTCATAGTGTTTTGTGTTGATCACATCAGTGTTGATTGGTAGACACATCTATTCATAGTGTTTAGTGTTGATCATATCAGTGTTGATTGGTAGACACATCTATTCATAGTGTTGATCACATCAGTGTTGATTGGTAGACACATCTATTCATAGTGTTGATCACATCAGTGTTGATTGGTAGACACATCTATTCATAGTGTTTAGTGTTGATCATATCAGTGTTGATTGGTAGACACATCTATTCATAGTGTTTAGTGTTGATCACATCAGTGTTGATTGGTAGACACATCTATTCATAGTGTTTAGTGTTGATCACATCAGTGTTGATTGGTAGACACATCTATTCATAGTGTTTAGTGTTGATCACATCAGTGTTGATTGGTAGACACATCTATTCATAGTGTTTAGTGTTGATCACATCAGTGTTGATTGGTAGACACATCTATTCATAGTGTTTTGTGTTGATCACATCAGTGTTGATTGGTAGACACATCTATTCATAGTGTTTAGTGTTGATCACATCAGTGTTGATTGGTAGACACATCTATTCATAGTGTTGATCACATCAGTGTTGATTGGTAGACACATCTATTCATAGTGTTGATCACATCAGTGTTGATTGGTAGACACATCTATTCATAGTGTTTAGTGTTGATCACATCAGTGTTGATTGGTAGACACATCTATTCATAGTGTTTAGTGTTGATCACATCAGTGTTGATTGGTAGATCATTCATCTATTCATAGTGTTTGTGTTGATCACATCAGTGTTGATTGGTAGACACATCTATTCATAGTGTTTTGTGTTGATCAAATCAGTGTTGATTGGTAGACACATCTAATCATAGTGTTTAGTGTTGATCACATCAGTGTTGGTTGGTAGACACATCTATTCATAGTGTTGATCACATCAGTGTTGATTGGTAGACACATCTATTCATAGTGTTGATCACATCAGTGTTGGTTGGTAGACACATCTATTCATAGTGTTTAGTGTTGATCACATCAGTGTTGGTTGGTAGACACATCTATTCATAGTGTTGATCACATCAGTGTTGATTGGTAGACACATCTATTCATAGTGTTTAGTGTTGATCACATCAGTGTTGGTTGGTAGACACATCTATTCATAGTGTTTAGTGTTGATCACATCAGTGTTGATTGGTAGACACATCTATTCATAGTGTTTAGTGTTGATCACATCAGTGTTGGTTGGTAGACACATCTATTCATATGATGAGTGTGTGTCATTTTGATGCAAAAAAAACCCCTAACAGAGTTTGGTGTTTGTGTTTTGGGAAAATGGCCCAAAGCAGACGTGTGTAAACAATTATGGAAAACTGTAATAGTCAAATCTTGTATTTGTCACATGCCTGGTAAACAACAGGTGTAGACTGACAGTGACATTCTTACTTTACAGGCCTTCCCAGCAACGCAGAGAGACAGAGAAATACAAACACAAGGAACAAATTCACAATGAGTAAGGAGAGTTTGGTTAAATACACAGGGTACCATTCCATGTGCAGGAGGGGAGTGAGGGGTTGTATATGGGATACTAATGCAGTAGTGTAGTTGTCTCTCTCTCTCTGCCCATATTCATATCTCTTTTCACCCTCCATTCAGATCTCCATGGTAGGCGGGAGAGGCGGGTCATGCCTAAAACCTATGCCCAGGAGAGTGCCTCCTGCCTGGTACCGGTTCACTCAGCCTCCCCTGAGAGGACTATTCACACATCTGACATCCTGTCCAACTCAGGATTGTGTGTGGGTTTGAGAGAGAAATACTGACCCTGTTTAGATGTTCTTTTACTCTCTCTTTTACTCTCTCTCTCTCTCTCTCTCTCTCTCTCTCTCTCTCTCTCTCTCTCTCTCTCTCTACCTCTACCTCTACCTCTCTCTCTCTCTCTACCTCTACCTCTCTCTCTCTCTCTCTACCTCTCTCTCTCTCTCTCGCTCTCTACCTCTCTCTCTCTCTCTCTCTCTCTCTCTACTCTCTCTCTCTCTCTCTCTCTCTCTCTCTACCTCTCTCTCTCTCTACCTCTCTCTCTCTCTCTCTCTCTCTCTCTCTCTCTCTCTCTCTCTCTCTCTACCCCTCTCTCTCTCTCTCTCTCTCTCTCTCTCTCTCTCTCTCTACCTCTCTCTCTCTCTCACTCACTCACTCACTCACTCACTCACTCACTCACTCACTCACTCACTCACTCTCTCTCTCTCTACCATTTCTACCTCTCTACCTCTACCTCTGATGGTGTGAAAACATCACAGCACCATGTATAGGCAATGTAACATGTTTTATGTCAGTGTTTTAGTGTGTTTGGACAGCTGACGAACTACTGCTAGGTGACTAACTACTGCTAGCTGACTAACTACTGCTAGGTGACTAACTACTGCTAGCTGACTAACTACTGCTAGGTGACTAACTACTGCTAGCTGACTAACTACTGCTAGGTGACTAACTACTGCTAGGTGACTAACTACTGCTAGCTGACTAACTTCTGCTAGGTGACAAACTACTGCTAGGTGACTAATTACTGCTAGCTGACTAACTACTGCTAGCTGACTAACTACTGCTAGCTGACAAACTACTGCTGGTGATTCCTGTGGGCTTTCCGCTAGCACAGACACATGCTAACCAAGACCTCAAATTAACACTCGCACAGCGCAGAGAGAGCCTCCATTACAATCTAATTGCTGCCTGTGAGCTGGGAAGACACATATTTGCGGTCATCTAAATTAGCATGATTAACCAATGTTAATTGTTGTTGATGTTGGATTTGATGGATTGTTTAGTGTTCTGTGGAGAAAATAAGTCACACTAATTATCAATGGGCTTTTCTGTCGAATAGAAAACTCTGAAATAGTGTTTAGAAAATCAATGTGTTTGCTGGAACATTTTACACAGACATTTTTGTGACAAACACAACACCTCCTTACTTACCGACTTGAGGTTTTTATTCACTACTTGATAGGACCAGAGAAAACTCAAGGCCCTTTGCCTAACTACAGTCCAAAAGCTTTTCCTGGTCCGATGATCAGGAACAACACGGCACCACAGTATTCACTGTCCATTGATTTAAAAGAGGGAAACCCAGACCATGGTATTCAACCAAACTCATTATCCCTCAAGTCTGATATGAGGGTAAGGCTCCAGGGATGTTTCCTTTTAAAGAAATGTCTCTTACATTAAACATACATTCATTTTCCCCATTTCTCAAGACCTTCATAACACATCAGTCAACAGTGTTAATTGTTGCATATTAAAAACACGCATCCAGCTACCCACAACTCTTTTACACACACACACACACACACACACACACACACACACACACACACACACACACACACACACACACACACACACACACACACACACACACACACACACACACACACACACTGCTCTTACAAACAGACCTCTCTGCCCACAACTCTTTAAAAAGCCATGTGTTGGTGGAATACTCAGCATTTTAGGGAAATATGATCTTATACTATAAAAAAACACAGACTTTGAACATTGTGTCTGCATTGATATGACGGCTCCATGGTCACCCAGGGTGAACTCTCTCTCTCTCTCTCGCTCTTTCTATCCCTCTCTCGCTCTGTCTCTCTCTCTCTTTCTATCGCTCTCTCACTATCTCTCTCTGTCTCTCTCTCTCTCTCTCTCTCTCTCTCTCTCTCTCTCTCTCTCTCTCTCTCTCTCTCTCTCTCTCACTCTGTCTCTCTCTCTCTTTCTATCGCTCACTCACTCTCTCTCCCTCTGTCTCTCTCTCTTTCTATCGCTCACTCACTCATCGCTCTCTCTCTCTCTCTCTCTCTCTCTCTCTCTCTCTCTCTCTCTCTCTCTCTCTCTCTCTATCTCTTTCTCACTCTCTCACTCTCGCTCTGTCTTTCTCTCTCTCTCTTTCTATCTCTCTCTCTCTCTCTCTCTCTCTCTCTCTCTCTCTCTCTCTCTCTCTCTCTATCTCTTTCTATCTCTCTCTCTCTCTCTCTCTCTCTCTCTCTCTCTCTCTCTCTCTCTCTCCTCTCTCTCTCTATCTCTTTCTATCGCTCTCTCACTCTCTCTCTCTCCCTTAATTTCTCTCTACACTCTACATTTATCTAGATATCATACCACAATCATTGATTTATAATGACAATCCACATTTCAATACTTAGCCAATTTTGTATTTCATCCGTTGGCAACATGCAGCCCACAATATGTTCTGTTTCTGAATCCTCATGAAGTATTGTAGTATACTAGCGATTGTCTCGGTTTATAATTAATCCACTAATCCAACCCAGGAAAATGTCGAAGCTGACGTTATAGCTGACGTTATAGCTGACGTTATAGCTGACGAGCTGAGAAGCAGGAAGCTGACGTTATAGCTGACGAGCTGAGAAGCAGGAAGCTGACGTTATAGCTGACGAGCTGAGAAGCAGGAAGCTGACGTTATAGCTGACGAGCTGAGAAGCAGGAAGCTGACGTTATAGCTGACGAGCTGAGAATCAGGAAGCTGACGAGCTGAGAAGCAGGAAGCTGACGTTATAGCTGACGAGCTGAGAAGCAGGAAGCTGACGTTATAGCTGACGAGCTGAGAAGCAGGAAGCTGACGTTATAGCTGACGAGCTGAGAAGCAGGAAGCTGACGTTATAGCTGACGAGCTGAGAATCAGGAAGCTGACGTTATAGCTGACGAGCTGAGAAGCAGGAAGCTGACGTTATAGCTGACGAGCTGAGAAGCAGGAAGCTGACGTTATAGCTGACGAGCTGAGAAGCAGGAAGCTGACGTTATAGCTGACGAGCTGAGAAGCAGGAAGCTGACGTTATAGCTGACGAGCTGAGAATCAGGAAGCTGACGTTATAGCTGACGAGCTGAGAATCAGGAAGCTGACGAGCTGAGAAGCAGGAAGCTGACGTTATAGCTGACGAGCTGAGAAGCAGGAAGCTGACGAGCTGAGAATCAGGAAGCTGACGAGCTGAGAAGCAGGAAGCTGATGTTATAGCTGACGAGCTGAGAAGCAGGAAGCTGACGTTATAGCTGACGAGCTGAGAAGCAGGAAGCTGACGTTATAGCTGACGAGCTGAGAATCAGGAAGCTGACGTTATAGCTGACGAGCTGAGAAGCAGGAAGCTGACGTTATAGCTGACGAGCTGAGAAGCAGGAAGCTGACGTTATAGCTGACGAGCTGAGAAGCAGGAAGCTGACGAGCTGAGAAGCAGGAAGCTGACCTTATAGCTGACGAGCTGAGAAGCAGGAAGCTGACGTTATAGCTGACGAGCTGAGAATCAGGAAGCTGACGTTATAGCTGACGAGCTGAGAATCAGGAAGCTGACGAGCTGAGAAGCAGGAAGCTGACGTTATAGCTGACGAGCTGAGAAGCAGGAAGCTGACGTTATAGCTGACGAGCTGAGAAGCAGGAAGCTGACGTTATAGCTGACGAGCTGAGAAGCAGGAAGCTGACGTTATAGCTGACGAGCTGAGAATCAGGAAGCTGACGTTATAGCTGACGAGCTGAGAAGCAGGAAGCTGACGTTATAGCTGACGAGCTGAGAATCAGGAAGCTGACGTTATAGCTGACGAGCTGAGAACCAGGAAGCTGACGTTATAGCTGACGAGCTGAGAACCAGGAAGCTGACAGGCTGAGAAGCAGGAAGCTGACGTTATAGCTGACGAGCTGAGAAGCAGGAAGCTGACGTTATAGCTGACGAGCTGAGAAGCAGGAAGCTGACGAGCTGAGAATCAGGAAGCTGACGAGCTGAGAAGCAGGAAGCTGATGTTATAGCTGACGAGCTGAGAAGCAGGAAGCTGACGTTATAGCTGACGAGCTGAGAAGCAGGAAGCTGACGAGCTGAGAAGCAGGAAGCTGACGTTATAGCTGACGAGCTGAGAAGCACGAAGCTGACGTTATAGCTGACGAGCTGAGAAGCAGGAAGCTGACGTTATAGCTGACGAGCTGAGAAG
>NC_068424.1:13619299-13624299 GCF_023373465.1 Oncorhynchus keta
TGCTCTCTCCCTATCTCCTGCTCTCTTTTTACACTATATAACACTATTATTATACTATATAATAAAAAAAATGTAATGGAGTCTTAAAAACATTCCAAGAATCAAATTGATTGTACTTATCTTCAGTGCTCGGAATCCAGTCTCTCTCTCTCTCTCTCTCTCTCTCTCTCTCTCTCTCTCTCTCTCTCTCTCTCTCTCTCTCTCTCTCTCTCTCTCTCTCTCTCTCTCTCTCTCTCTCTCTCTCTCTCTCTCTCTCTCTCTCTCTCTCTCTCTCTTTCGTTCTCATCTTCAGCATCAGATTGTAATTTCTATGGATTTTCTGCCAGCTATACCAGCTCTGACCAGCTTCTTAGTAAACAGATAACATGTTCTTTCATCTCTTCCACAACATGTGAAATTATTTCTGCAATCAACTCCAAAGTCCCTGTCCTCTCCCCGATCGGGCTTTGGTTTCTAGAAAACACTAGCCGTACCGTGCAGATGTTCTCCTCTCTTTCCTCTCTCCTGTCCCCTTCTCTCCCCCTCCCTTACTGTAATCAACAGGCCGTCTATGCAGGTTATGGTTGTATGAATGTTTGATAGGTGCCCTCTGCTAAAGTGATGCTCTGTAGCCCACTTCTACTTTGACATCAAATCAAGGACATGGTGTGTGTGTGTGTGTGTTTGTGTGTGTGTGTGTGTGTGTGTGTGTGTGTGTGTGTGTGTGTGTGTGTGTGTGTGTGTGTGTGTGTGTGTGTGTGTGTGTGTGTGTGTGTGTGTGTGTGTGTGTGTGTGTGTGTGTGTGTGTGTGTGTGTGTGTGTGAGAGAGAGAGAGTGTATTGGAGAATATGTGTGTGTGTCCTGATCAATTAGTCCAGACAGAGCATCCTCTTTAAGTAGAGTGATAAGCGCTGGACTCTGATGTTGAACAGGGTAAATTGCCTTCTGTTCCACTTTATCTTTCCCCACTAACACAGCTCTCTGCTGTAGACTCCAACTACACCTATTGATCTGACCATCCTGGTAAATTAAGAAGGAGACAGCTTGGCTATTAGAGCTGTGGTTGGGACTGGGGTGGTCACTGGAGGGGGGAGCGAATGTGGAAGATGAGAGAGACAGAGAGACAGAGAGATAGAGAGAGAGAGAGGGAGAGAGAGATAAAGAGAGAGAGAAAGAGAGAGAGAAAGAGAGGGGGGGAGAGAGAGAAAGAGAGAGAGAGAGGATGGGGAAGATGAGAGAGATAAAGAGAGAGAGGAGAGAGAATGTGGAAGATGAGGGAGAGAGATAAAGAGAGAGAGAGGAGAGAGAGAGACAGTGAATGTGGAAGATGAGAGAAAGAGATAAAGAGGAGAGAGAGAGAGAGAGAGAGAGAGAGAGAGAGAGAGAGAGAGAGAGAGAGAGAGAGAGAGAGAGAGAGAGAGAGTGTGGAAGATGAGAGAGAGATAAAGAGAGAGAGGGAGAGAGAGGAGAGGATGTGATAGATGAGAGAGAGAGATAAAGAGAGAGAGGGAGAGAGAGGAGAGGATGTAATAGATGAGAGGGAGAGGGAGGGAGGAGCAGCTGGTGTCCAAAACCAGCAGGTGGGTATGATGCCGAGGATGGATAGAGAGAGATAGAGGGAAGGTATAATGTTGAGGATGGAGAGAGAGAGATAGAGGGAAGGTATAATGTTGAGGATGGAGAGATAGAGGGAAGGTATAATGTTGAGGATGGAGAGAGAGAGATAGAGGGAAGGTATAATGTTGAGGATAGAGAGATAGAGATAGAGGGAAGGTATTTATTTATTTATTTATTTTATTTATTTATTTATTTCACCTTTATTTAACCAGGTAGGCGAGTTGAGAACAAGTTCTCATTTACAATTGCGACCTGGCCAAGATAAAGCAAAGCAGTTCGACAGATACAACGACACAGAGTTACACATGGAGTAAAACAAACATACCGTCAATAATACAGTATAAACAAGTCTATATACAATGTGAGCAAATTAGGTGAGAAGGGAGGTAAAGGCAAAAAAAAAAGGCCATGGTGGCAAAGTAAATACAATATAGCAAGTAAAACACTGGAATGGTAGTTTTGCAGTGGAAGAATGTGCAAAGTAGAAATAAAAATAATGGGGTGCAAAGGAGCAAAATAAATAAATTAAATACAGTTGGGAAAGAGGTAGTTGTTTGGGCTAAATTATAGGTGGGCTATGTACAGGTGCAGTAATCTGTAAGATGCTCTGACAGTTGGTGCTTAAAGCTAGTGAGGGAGATAAGTGATTCCAGTTTCAGAGATTTTTGTAGTTCGTTCCAGTCATTGGCAGCAGAGAACTGGAACGGTATGGTAACTGGTATGATGTTGAGGATGGAGAGATAGAGGGAAGGTATAATGTTGAGGATGGAGAGATAGAGGGAAGGTTTAATGTTGAGGATGGTGAGATAGAGGGAAGGTATAATGTTGAGGATGGAGAGATAGAGGGAAGGTATAATGTTGAGGATGGAGAGATAGAGGGAAGGTATAATGTTGAGGATGGAGAGATAGAGGGAAGGTATAATGTTGAGGATGGAGAGATAGAGGGAAGGTATAATGTTGAGGATGGAGAGATAGAGGGAAGGTATGATGTTGAGGATGGAGAGATAGAGGGAAGGTATAATGTTGAGGCTGGAGAGATAGAGGGAAGGTATAATGTTGAGGATGGAGAGATAGAGGGAAGGTATGGACTCAAACGAGAGACAGAGATGGAGAAAGAAAGGTCGTTAGAGAGAGATGGGCTGATATTTAAATAAAACCTCCCTTCACCCTTGACCCCGTGGAGGGGTGCGTCCGTGCCTCTAGGACGGCCTGCTACTTATGCGGAGTGAATGAAGGAAATGTATATAAATATTTATATGCTGCTCATCCCCTGCCGTAATGGAAGATAATATGTCACCGTAACACTGCATAGTGGGGAAAACATATCACACACACCGCAAATCAGGATGAATGAATTATACGCATGTGGCAGGATTTCTCTAATATAAGGACCAAAAGGCCAATCTGTGCAGCGGTGGTAATATCTAGGGGCAATATCTAGGGGCAATATCTAGGGGTAATATCTAGGGGTAATATCTAGGGGTAATATCTAGGGGTAATATCTAGGGGTAATATCTAGGGGCAATATCTAGGGGTAATATCTAGGGGTAATATCTAGGGGTAATATCTAGGGGTAATATCTAGGGGTAATATCTAGGGGTAATATCTAGGGGTAATATCTAGGGGTAATATCTAGGGGCAATATCTAGGGGCAATATCTAGGGGCAATATCTAGGGGTAATATCTAGGGGTAATATCTAGGGTAATATCTAGGGTAATATCTAGGGGCAATATCTAGGGGTAATATCTAGGGGTAATATCTAGGGGTAATATCTAGGGCAATATCTAGGGGTAATATCTAGGGGTAATATCTAGGGGCAATATCTAGGGTAATATCTAGGGGTAATATCTAGGGGTAATATCTAGGGGTAATATCTAGGGGGTAATATCTAGGGGTAATATCTAGGGCAATATCTAGGGTAATATCTAGGGGTAATATCTAGGGTAATATCTAGGGCAATATCTAGGGGTAATATCTAGGGGTAATATCTAGGGGCAATATCTAGGGGCAATATCTAGGGCAATATCTAGGGGTAATATCTAGGGTAATATCTAGGGGTAATATCTAGGGTAATATCTAGGGGTAATATCTAGGGTAATATCTAGGGGTAATATCTAGGGGCAATATCTAGGGCAATATCTAGGGGCAATATCTAGGGGTAATATCTAGGGGTAATATCTAGGGGCAATATCTAGGGGCAATATCTAGGGTAATATCTAGGGGCAATATCTAGGGGCAATATCTAGGGGTAATATCTAGGGGTAATATCTAGGGGTAATATCTAGGGTAATATCTAGGGGCAATATCTAGGGTAATATCTAGGGGCAATATCTAGGGTAATATCTAGGGGCAATATCTAGGGGTAATATCTAGGGCAATATCTAGGGGTAATATCTAGGGGTAATATCTAGGGGTAATATCTAGGGGCAATATCTAGGGTAATATCTAGGGGTAATATCTAGGGGTAATATCTAGGGCAATATCTAGGGGTAATATCTAGGGCAATATCTAGGGTAATATCTAGGGGTAATATCTAGGGGCAATATCTAGGGGTAATATCTAGGGGTAATATCTAGGGGTAATATCTAGGGCAATATCTAGGGGTAATATCTAGGGGCAATATCTAGGGGCAATATCTAGGGTAATATCTAGGGGTAATATCTAGGGCAATATCTAGGGCAATATCTAGGGGCAATATCTAGGGCAATATCTAGGGGTAATATCTAGGGGCAATATCTAGGGGCAATGTCTAGGGGCAATATCTAGGGGTAATATCTAGGGGCAATATCTAGGGCAATGTCTAGGGGCAATGTCTAGGGGTAATATCTAGGGGTAATATCTAGGGTAATATCTAGGGTAATATCTAGGGCAATATCTAGGGGCAATATCTAGGGTAATATCTAGGGTAATATCTAGGGGTAATATCTAGGGGCAATATCTAGGGGTAATATCTAGGGGTAATATCTAGGGGTAATATCTAGGGTAATATCTAGGGGCAATGTCTAGGGGCAATATCTAGGGGTAATATCTAGGGGTAATATCTAGGGGTAATATCTAGGGGCAATATCTAGGGGTAATATCTAGGGGTAATATCTAGGGGTAATATCTAGGGGTAATATCTAGGGGTAATATCTAGGGGCAATATCTAGGGGCAATATCTAGGGGTAATATCTAGGGGTAATATCTAGGGGTAATATCAAGAGTAATGACTGAAATGAAGAATCCTAGAATGCACAGAGATACAGGCCCTGAGTCAATTATATTATAGCTAAAGTTAGGTAACATTCATCTGTCTTTGGAGCCTTCATTTTATACACATGCAATGTAAGATTTGTCTTTAGGTTGGAATGTGGAGTTTAGGTTTGTGTTGGTGTTGGTGTGTGTATGACTGTAGGATATATAA